>NW_027394282.1:880349-934987 GCF_049309525.1 Garra rufa
GCTTAAAGATGTGACAGAGTTCACATAGAGTGATTGCTTCATGAATTTTTCGTTGCTTGTGGTGGGCTGTTTTCCCCTTTAGGAGTTTTGCGCTAGACGATTTTAGTAAAGCGGTAGCCAGTTCATTGCCTTTTCAGCCAACTTTGAGGTCGACAACGGGACAGAGGACATCAGGGTCGCCGTAGTCGTGGCCGAGTGGTTAAGGCGATGGACTAGAAATCCATTGGGGTCTCCCCACGCAGGTTCGAATCCTGCCGACTACGCTCTTCACCAGTGCTGAGGAGAAGTAGGCGGGCCCTTTTCTTCCGTGTCCCTAGCACGCATTTGTGTGCCCTCTCTCCACAGTAATAAAAAGCGCCGCTAGCCCTTTTTTTTCAATTCGGACGGCCAGCACCACCAGATGTGAGCCAGTGGTGCGCCGTGATCGTATAGTGGTTAGTACTCTGCGTTGTGGCCGCAGCAACCCCGGTTCGAATCCGGGTCACGGAAGGCTTTTTGTTCACTGAGCTCCTTTCTGCCACCTCCATTTTTCGTACGGGTGCGGTGCCAGTTAAACTATACCAACAACGCAGGCAGCAGAGGCTGGCTTTCGGGGTCAACAAAGAAGGCTCGAAGTGCACGAGTCACTGATGGGGCCAAAAGAGCTGAAGCCATCTTTGTTTGATCCCGTCCAGGGTTTGCATCCCGTCATGGACGAGAGAGCGCTCTCTTTCCATGCTGGCTAAAGAAATTTGAAGCGGCGAAGCTGGAAGCGCAAAGGCTGCAAACACAGACCATGACGAGGCGCGCTTCGTTCCACTGCACGCTGGCGGGTGGCCAGATTGACTCTGCTCTTGACACTATAGCGTAGCTCTGCTGTGAGCAGAGCCCCCAAAAATACAGGTCACTCGCAAAGGTTCCCCTCCACGGAAATCTTTAGTAAAAGGCGAAAGATTTATGCGCTGATGACGAGAAACTCGAGATGTGTCTCTATGCCCTTGGACCTGTGCGCTCACTGTGGTAAACCACTACGCTCACCAAGGGTAATCTAGGGTGCCGACACCTGCCAACATGATTTTCGTCACCCCCCTCACTCCAAGTGGGAGAAGTAAAAGTTACCAAAGTCCCTTCCTTCACCCAGTATTCACAAACCCGATCAAGTTAATGTCATCTCTTTTTTCATGCCCCCGTATTAGAGGCCAAAAAAAATATTAAATGAAATAAAGCGGTCCAAATAATGACCCACTGTAATGTGTAGCATTCAAGATATTGAGAGACTTTAGCTCGTGGCGGGTCAATCTGGTATTTCATGGAGTAGGGGCTCGTTTTGGCAAGTTGGGTGCAGGGAGCGAAGAACAGCAAGCGCAACTCTTCATTAGTATAGTGAACAGTATCTCCGCCTGTCACGTGGAAGACCGGGGTTAGATTCCCCAACGGGGAGACCTAGCTCTCTGCTGCTGTCGAACAACTCATCCAAAAGCTTTTGGTGCAGACAGAGGTCACAGAAGGAGTTCTGCTTCGAGGTCAACCGCAGCCGAAAACAACGCGTTGGCCGGGAATCCAACCCAGGTCAACTGCTTAGAAGGCAGCTATGCTCCCCACAATACCACCAACGCAGGCGCTCAGAGCAAGATTTAAGCGGTCAGAAAAGAATGCTCGAATCCGGGTCATGGCAGCCCTTTGTCGTTGAGCGACGGGGACGTCCAGCTTCTTTTTGCCAACTGAAGCTCGGCGGCATCCTGAGCTGCCCGCCTCGAGACAAGGGAGCAGACGGTCCATATGCAGGCGTAGTCGTGGCCGAGAGGTTAAGGCGATGGACTCGAAATCCATTGGGGTCTCCCCGCGCAGGTTCGAACCCTGCCGACTACGGTCGGGCATTCCCCCTTTTACCTTTAGCTTCTTGCGACGGTGGTTGGGCCTTCCAAGGCCTTTGGCTTTCGCTCTCTCTGACGTAATTGCGTGCAGCCTTTGTCCCGTAGCTCCTGTGGCAAGTGAGCTTCTCCCAGGCGGCTTGTGGAGAAAGTGTTCTTATATAAAAAGTAAGAGGCACACAAAACACAAGAGCCTGGATAGCTCAGTAGGTAGAGCATCAGACTTTTAATCTGAGGGTCAAGGGTTCAAGTCCCTGTTCGGGCGAAGGGCCATCTTCTTGTCGGCGGCCTCAGCTTGCAGTCGTGACAGTCCAGCACTGCCGTGTGTCGGCGTACGCTTAAAGATGTGACAGAGTTCACATAGAGTGATTGCTTCATGAATTTTTCGTTTCTTGTGGTGGGCTGTTTTCCCCTTTAGGAGTTTTGCGCTAGACGATTTTAGTAAAGCGGTAGCCAGTTCATTGTTTTTTCAGCCAACTTTGAGGTCGACAACGGGACAGAGGACATCAGGGTCGCCGTAGTCGTGGCCGAGTGGTTAAGGCGATGGACTAGAAATCCATTGGGCTCTCCCCACGCAGGTTCGAATCCTGCCGACTACGCTCTTCACCAGTGCTGAGGAGAAGTAGGCGGGCCCTTTTCTTCCATGTCCCTAGCACAGATTTGTGTGCCCTCTCTCCACAGTAATAAAAAGCGCAGCTAGCCCTTTTTTTTCAATTCGGACGGCCGGCACCACCAGATGTGAGCCAGTGGTGCGCCGTGATCGTATAGTGGTTAGTACTCTGCGTTGTGGCCGCAGCAACCCCGGTTCGAATCCGGGTCACGGCAGGCTTTTTGTTCACTGAGCTCCTTTCTGCCACCTCCATTTTTCGTACGGGTGCAGTGCCAGTTAAACTATACCAACAACGCAGGCAGCAGAGGCTGGCTTTCGGGGTCAACAAAGAAGGCTCGAAGTGCACGAGTCACTGATGGGGCCAAAAGAGCGGAAGCCATCTTTGTTTGATCCCGTCCAGGGTTTGTATCCCGTCATGGACGAGAGAACGCTGTCTTTCCATGCTGGCTAAAGAAATTTGAAGCCGCGAAGCTGGAAGCGCAAAGGCTGCAAACACAGACCATGACGAGGCGCGCGTCGTTCCACTGCACGCTGGCGGGTGGCCAGATTGACTCTGCTCTTGACACTATAGCGTAGCTCTGCTGTGAGCAGAGCCCCCAAAAATACAGGTCACTCGCAAAGGTTCCCCTCCACGGAAATCTTTAGTAAAAGGTGAAAGATTTATGCGCTGATGACGAGAAACTCGAGATGTGTCTCTATGCCCTTGGACCTGTGCGCTGAACCACTACGCTCACCAAGGGTAATCTAGGGTGCCAACACCTGCCAACATGATTTTCGTCACTCCCCTCACTCCAAATGGGAGAAGTAAAAGTTACGAAAGTCCCTTCCCTCACCCATTATTCACAAACCCGATCAAGGTAATGTCATCTCTTTTTTCATGCCCCCGTATTAGAGGCCAAAAAAAATATTAAATGAAATAAAGCGGTCCAAATAATGACCCACTGTAATGTGTAGCATTCAAGATATTGAGAGACTTTAGCTCGTGCCGGGTCAATCTCGTATTTCTTGGAGTAGGGGCTCGTTTTGGCAAGTTGGGTGCAGTCGCGTGTGCTGGAAGCGAAGAACAGCAAGCGCATGTACCTTCCAGCGATCAGCCGGCTGAACAATTCCTAACATTTCCTAACAAGATTTGAATACTTCCGAACGTTGTCTGAACATTTCTGAACGAAGTCCGAACTAGGTGCATACTCCTTTGTAACTACAACCGAACAGGTCCTAATGCAAATCCTAAAGCTTCGAACAAGTGGGGCAAAGCAGCCAATCAATTCCTACCGAGAGGAAAGAGCTAATCGGTCATCAATCTCGCTGCTGATTGGCTGAATGAGTTTTGTGACATTCCAGCTGTTTACTGGACATCTGCTAACCGGAGATCGAAGATAAGCAAGATTATCAAATTACAAATCCGTAACACTAATGTTAACCTATTTGTTCAAACATCAAATTATGATTTTATTCCGATCGGTACATGCTTGCGTACCAAAGTAAGCTAACTTAAAACTGACGTGTATCAGTTATCGGTAGCTAATGCTAATTAACCCTTTGATGCATAACATGGGTCATAAGTGACCTGACTGAGTTTTTATTTTCGATATTTTTGCAAAAATGTTATTTCATCATTCAGTATTCCAAGTATTCAGTCCCTGTTATTTCAGTCATGGCTGAGTGATTCTTTTCTGAATGTATGTTAATCATTTATTATTTCAGGTAATTATTATATAACTAGTTTTTAATTTAAAGTGAGTTCAGTCCTCAGACGAGAAAGAACGACGGCGCGTAAGTGTCTACTTTAATACTATTTCGCTAGGCGGTCGTTACTTAGAGTTGCTGCTAAAAGCACTTTGTTGTTTCTGTTTAATTACTTATTCCTAAGTATTAATTTTAAGCCGCTGTTCTCTTAAGCACTCTGTAGTTTCTATTCACTTATTGGTTAATATTAAATTTGAGCAGCTTCTAAAAAGCACTCTGTAGTTTCTACTTACTTATTGGTTAATATTAAATTTGAGCTGCTTCTAAAACGCACTCTGTAGTTTCTATTTACTTATTGGTTAATATTAAATTTGAGCTGCTTCTAAAACGCACTCTGTAGTTTCTATTTACTTATTGGTTAATATTAAATTTGAGCAGCTTCTAAAACGCACTCTGTAGTTTCTATTTACTTATTGGTTAATATTAAATTTGAGCAGCTTCTAAAACGCACTCTGTAGTTTCTATTTACTTATTGGTTAATATTAAATTTGAGCTGCTTCTAAAACGCACTCTGTAGTTTCTATTTACTTATTGGTTAATATTAAATTTGAGCTGCTTCTAAAACGCACTCTGTAGTTTCTATTTACTTATTGGTTAATATTAAATTTGAGCTGCTTCTAAAATGCACTCTGTAGTTTCTATTTACTTATTGGTTAATATTAAATTTGAGCAGCTTCTAAAACGCACTCTGTAGTTTCTATTCACTTATTCGTTAATATTAATTTTGAGCTGCTTCTTAAAGTACTCTGTTGTTCTATTTAGTTATTCGTTTGTTTTATTTACATCTATTCACTGTTAGAAAAGGAGTGTTCTTCTGTTATTTGTCCTGCGATTGTTTTGCTTTAAATTCTAGTTTTTATTGCAATCATTAAAATTGATAACTGAGAGTACGGCCAAGGGAAGCTTTTGTTTTTGTCATATCGTTCCCTTCTGGAGCTATTACAAGTGCGAAGCTGTTGCTTTTGAGTTTCGATTGAGCCATTTTGCGTGCGGGCGAGACATTTGCGGCTGACTGAGCCTAGGAGGCGTGGCTAGCGAGAATACTGCTCAAATAGTTTGCTTACTTTCCATACTGCGGGAAAGTGAGTTCAGTCCTCAGACGAGAAAGAACGACGGCGCGTAAGTGTCTACTTTAATACTATTTCGCTAGGCGGTCGTTACTTAGAGTTGCTGCTAAAAGCACTTTGTTGTTTCTGTTTAATTACTTATTCCTAAGTATTAATTTTAAGCCGCTGTTCTTTTAAGCACTCTGTAGTTTCTATTCACTTATTGGTTAATATTAAATTTGAGCAGCTTCTAAAACGCACTCTGTAGTTTCTACTTACTTATTGGTTAATATTAAATTTGAGCTGCTTCTAAAACGCACTCTGTAGTTTCTATTTACTTATTGGTTAATATTAAATTTGAGCTGCTTCTAAAACGCACTCTGTAGTTTCTATTTACTTATTGGTTAATATTAAATTTGAGCAGCTTCTAAAACGCACTCTGTAGTTTCTATTTACTTCTTGGTTAATATTAAATTTGAGCAGCTTCTAAAACGCACTCTGTAGTTTCTATTTACTTATTGGTTAATATTAAATTTGAGCAGCTTCTAAAACGCACTCTGTAGTTTCTATTTACTTATTGGTTAATATTAAATTTGAGCTGCTTCTAAAACGCACTCTATAGTTTCTATTTACTTATTGGTTAATATTAAATTTGAGCAGCTTCTAAAACGCACTCTGTAGTTTCTATTCACTTATTCGTTAATATTAATTTTGAGCTGCTTCTTAAAGTACTCTGTTGTTCTATTTAGTTATTCGTTTGTTTTATTTACATCTATTCACTGTTAGAAAAGGAGTGTTCTTCTGTTATTTGTCCTGCAATTGTTTTGCTTTAAATTCTAGTTTTTATTGCAATCATTAAAATTGATAACTGAGAGTACGCTCCAAGGGAAGCTTTTGTTTTTTTCATATCGTTCCCTTCTGGAGCTATTACAAGTGCGAAGCTGTTGCTTTTTGAGTTTCGATTGAGCCATTTTGCGTGCGGGCGAGACATTTGAACTCACAAACCCTATGCTGCTGACTTCAATTCACTTCTAGCTTCATTTGATCTACAACGTGTTATCACTACATGCACTCATAAATCTGGCAACCAACTTGATCTCATTTACATGCGAAATTGTATTTCAGACAACATTGTGGTCAAACCCCTACACATCTCTGACCACTTCTTCATTACATTTGACCTACATCTTGCTACTTGTGCACTCCCAACCCCTCTACCTGTTACTTTCAGAAGAAACCTACGCTCTCTCTCACACTCCCATCTTTCTTCTTTAGTATCCTCCTCCCTTCCCTCTCCTACTCACTTCTCATCCCTGGACACTAATGCAGCAACTGACACCTTATGCTCCACTCTTACCTTCTGTCTAGATGCTATATGCCCTCTCTCCTCCAGGCCAGCACGATCTGCTCCGACAACCCCTTGGTTATCCGATGTTCTTCGTGAGCATCGTTCCAAACTTAGGGCAGCCGAGAGAAAATGGCACAAATCTAAGGATCCATCCGACCTCAGTATGTATCGGTCTATGCTCTCATCTTTCGCTACCCAAGTACATACAGCCAAATCTTCATACTTCCACAACAGGATCAACAATTCCCCGGACGCACGCAACCTTTTCAAAACATTTAATACACTGCTTTGTCCCCCTCCACCACCTCCCACAACTTCTATAACAGCTGATGATTTCGCCACATTTTTCACAGGCAAAACTACATCGATCAATAATAAGTTCTCAACTCCACACATACAGGAACTAAAATTGACCACAATCACGGCTGGAACCCCCCACTTCTCCTTCTGTCCTTGCTCGGAGGCAGAAGTAACCAAACTTTTCCTCTCCAGCCATCCGACGACATGTCCTTTAGATCATATCCCCTCACACCTTCTCCAAGCAATCTCCCCTACAATCCTACCGGCGCTCACACACATCATCAACACATCTCTTCTCACAGGCACTTTTCCCACTACATTTAAGCAGGCCCGGGTAACCCCGCTGCTCAAAAAACCTACACTTAACTCTTCACTCATAGACAACTACAGACCTGTCTCCCTCCTTCCATTCATAGCAAAAACACTGGAACGGGCTGTTTTCAACCAGCTATCCTTATTCCTCTCACAGAACAATCTACTGGACTCTAACCAATCAGGGTTCAGAAGCGGCCATTCAACTGAGACTGCGCTACTGTCTGTCACTGAAGCCTTGCGGACGGCAAAAGCTGAGTCCAAATCATCGGTACTCATCTTGCTGGACCTATCTGCAGCTTTTGACACTGTGAATCACCAGATCCTCCTGTCCACCCTCTCAATGCTGGGTATTACAGGGACTTCACTTCACTGGTTCAAATCCTACCTCTCTGGTAGGTCTTTCAGAGTGGCCTGGGGAGGCGAGGTATCCAAAACTCATCAACTGGTCACTGGGGTTCCTCAGGGTTCAGTTCTTGGACCTCTCCTCTTCTCCATATACACTACATCTCTGGGCCCCATCATACAGGCACATGGCTTCTCCTACCATTGCTATGCTGATGACACACAGCTCTATCTTTCTTTCAAACCAGACGATCCATCGGTAGCTGCACGGATCTCAGGTTGCCTGGCGGATATCTCTGCATGGATGAAGGAACACCATCTACAGCTCAATCTAGCAAAGACGGAACTCCTTATCTTTCCTGCCACTCCATCGTTACAGCATGACTTCTCCATCCAGTTAGGTTCATCAACAATTACCCCATCAACTTCAGCCAGAAATCTGGGTGTTATCTTTGACAACCAACTGACTTTTAAAGACCACATAGCTAAGACCGCTCGATCTTGCAGGTTTGCATTGTACAACATCAGAAAGACCAGGCCCTTTCTAACAGAGCATGCTACACAACTCCTCGTCCAGGCCCTGGTCATTTCCAGGCTGGACTACTGCAATGCTCTTTTAGCTGGTCTTCCAGCATGTACAATCAAGCCTCTACAAATGATTCAGAATGCAGCAGCACGACTGGTCTTCAAAGAGCCCAAAAAGGCCCATGTTACACCTCTCTTCATATCCCTGCACTGGCTACCGGTTACAGCGTGCATCAAATTCAAGACACTGATGCCTCCATTCACTACTAGACATCTACACTCCTTCCAGAAGCCTGAGATCCTCTAGTGAAAGACGCCTCATTGTACCACCACAGAGAGGTATTAAATCACTGTCCAGAACATTCTCGTTCAATGTCCCTGCCTGGTGGAATGATCTTCCCACCCCTATCCGGAATGCAGACTCCTTAACAGCTTTCAAACGACTGCTGAAAACCCATCTTTTTCGACACTGACTCAATAAAAAAAAAAAAATCCCTTCTAGCCTGTTTTTCCTCTCTTTCTTGATCTTCTCCTTCTAGCCTGCACTCTTCTAACAACGCCTGACATATGGTATTTTTGAACACTTCCTATGTTGATCTGCCTCCTTAGGATGAATCACTTGTTGTATTCCCAATTGTAAGTCGCTTTGGATAAAAGCGTCGGCTAAATGAATAAATGTAAATGTAAATGTAAATGTAATTTCCACAAATCGTTGTTCATTTTCCTTTCATCCTTTATATAAATCACAGTTTTTGTAGTTTTACATGAAAATCTATTTGAACATTTTTGCAAGTAGAAACTTATTTACTGCAGAAAATAATTAACCTGCCATATTTTTTTACCACTTAACATGTCTTGCATGGTTTTTTTTTATATTTGATGCACAGTGTTGGGGAGGTTACTTTGGAAATGTAATAGATTACAGATTACAAATTACCCTATTTAAAATGTAATAAGTAGTGTACCTTTTCAATTACTTTAGAAAAGTAAAGTAACTGATTACATCTGATTACTTTTTGATTACTTTTAAGTTTCTAATGGATATTTTCAACTAAATCATTTTCAAGCATTTATATCAAGCAGGTGTGACCTTACAGTAGTTTACTGTTAGAATTTCAAAATCTTTCATCACTTGAATTAAGATTATATTAATTTAATTTTAAAGTACAGCCATCACAAAACCAGACCTTATAACAAACAATTGTTTAATGTTGTTACAAAATCAAAATTTTGCATAGCTATGACAGGACACACTGGCAAGTAACAATGCCTTGAAAAACTTAAATCTTAAAAAAAGATTTCTCTAAATATCTAAATTATCTATTTAAAATAATAGATAATTCATAAACTTAAATGAGAACATGGCTCCTACATAATTATTTTTAGTTATATTTAAGAGAAAACACAATTCTAGATTATAATAATGTAGTAAAAACACGTTTTTTTCTTCTGACTGATATAATATTTTTTTTTACAAATCTGCATACTATTATAATTTTTTTTACCACTATGTGTGAAGGGAAATCATTATACCATACAGGGCTAATAATTATTTCTCACTAACAGAAGAAAGAATAGATTCTAGAATAGATACTGCCAAATCCAAACAGACTCCATCATTGAAGCTGTGTCATAAAATCCATGGTATTGTTTTTTTTTTTTTTTTTTTTTAATAAAGTTACATTTCATCTAAAACACTGCTTAGATTCAGTGACCAACTGGGGCGCTTCACTAGATAATAGCTCGATTTTGCAAAACAAAATGGGACAAACTAATTGAGAGATTTGTCCACTAGGTGGCACGTTAGGTCAACATCGATCATTACAGAGAAAAGTTTCAAGCCCTTGAGAAAAATAGATCTATATTATTCGAAAATAAACTAAACTGCAGCGGATTTTCATCCTTCAAATCATTAGTCACGTTTCAGCTGAAAATCACGCAGTAGTCTAAACACTGATTTTACAAATTACACTCAAAATTAAAATGGGTTAATCTGATAAAATCGCAAGTTAGATCTGACATTACCAACCTTATTCAAGGAGAAAAAATTTGATTTTTTTGTGAAAGGGATCATAAATACAAGTGTGTCTGGTAAAGGCAGCTAGCAGGCTAGCTAATTTGTTATGAATGTTTTTAATATTGGTCTCCAACACACAAAGGGGACGATGAACGCGCTGACAAAGAGGATTAACCTAATTGGCAGACGTGGTGCACCCCAAATTCAAACCAATCAAAAGCATCAGAATAGCACCGCTTTAATAAATGGCCTTAGCAGAAGGCATCGTGCATATCAAAAACAGGCAAAGCAACAGATTAATATTATTCAACATATCCCAGATTTTTAAAGAAAATTTTTAGATGAACCCCATTTGTAATCTTCTAACTGTAATTTAATTACACATTTTTCTAAGTAACTTTAACGAATTACTGTTACATTTATTTTGTAATTAAATTACGTAACGGCGTTACATGTAACTAGTTACTCCCCAACACTGACCATCCAATTAATATTAAAATCACCAGACATCATACATTCACAGCAGTTATCAAGAGTAGAAAGAAGATTCTTCAGTTCATTATAAAACTTTGCATCATGACATGGAGGATTATAAAGCACTACTATATTAAATGTCATATTTGGAGAAAGAATAACATTTAATCCCAAGAACTCCATGTTCACCTTCAATTCAAATTGTAAACATCTAAAATGCTCCCTTATATAAATAAAAACAACACCACCCCTTCCACTGACCCTATCTCTCCTATAACAAGTATATCCTGGTACATTAATTAGGTCAAAGAACATTATGATTCAACCAAGTCTCAGATATACATAAAAAATCCAAATTGGAATCAATAAGTAAATTCTGTATCTGGTCTATTTTTGGTCATATACTTCTTATATTTATATGTCCTCCCAGTATTCCTTTAAATTTATTCCCAGAGTTCCAGATGACTTTAGCATGATTCACAGTTTGAAAGAGTCTTGACTTCTTCTGTTTCAATATTGCATTTAATTTATTGCATGCCTTTTAGCCCTCGTAAAACTCTGTTGGCATTTGTCCATTATTGCAGACGGGCCATTACGGTAATGACAATTAACTGTAACTGGCATATAAGGATTAATGTGAGGCATAGAACTCACCTCAGTGTCCATGTAAGTGATCTCAGATTGATCAAACACTACAGGTCCTTTTCAAAAAAATTAGCATATTGTGATAAAGTTCATTATTTTCTTTAATGTACTGATAAACATGAGACTTTCATATATTTTAGATTCATTACACACAACTGAAGTAGTTCAAGCCTTTTATTGTTTTAATATTGATGATTTTGGCATACAGCTCATGAAAACCCCCAAATTTAAAAAATTAGCATATTTCATCCGAGCAATAAAAGAAAAGTGTTTTTAATACAAAAAAAGTCAACATTCAAATAATTATGTTCAGTTATGCACTCAAAACTTGGTCGGGAATCCTTGTGCAGAAATGACTGCTTCAATGCGGCGTGACATGGAGGCAATCAGCCTGTGGCACTGCTGAGGTGTTATGGAGGCCCAGGATGCTTCGATAGCAGCCTTAAGCTCATTCAGAGTGTTGGGTCTTGCGTCTCTCAACTTTCTCTTCACAATATCCCACAGATTATCTATGGGGTTCAGGTCAGGAGAGTTGGCAGGCCAATTGAGCACAGTAATACCATGGTCAGTAAACCATTTACCAGTGGTTTTGGCACTGTGAGCAGGTGCTAGGTCGTGCTGAAAAATGAAATCTTCATCTCCATAAAACTTTTCAGCAGATGGAAGCATGAAGTGCTTCAAAATCTCCTGATAGCTAGCTACATTGACCCTGCCCTTGATAAAACACAGTGGACCAACACCAGCAGCTGACATGGCACCCCAGACCATCACTGACTGTGGGTACTTGACACTGGACTTCAGGCATTTTGGCATTTTCCTCTCCCCAGTCTTCCTCCAGACTCTGGCACCTTGATTTCCAAATGACATGCAAAATTTGCTTTCATACGAAAAAACTTTGGACCACTGAGCAACAGTCCAGTGCTGCTTCTCTGTAGCCCATTTCTTGCACACGCCTGTACACGGTGGCTCTGGATGTTTCTACTCCAGACTCAGTCCACTGCTTCTGCAGGTCCCCCAAGGTCTGGAATTGGTCCTTCACCACAATCTTCCTCAGGGTCCGGTCACGTCTTCTCGTTGTGCAGCGTTTTCTGCCACACTTTTTCCTTCCCACAGACTTCCCACTGAGGTGCCTTGATACAGCACTCTGAGAACAGCCTATTCATTCAGAAATTTCTTTCTGTGTCTTACCCTCTTGCTTGAGGGTGTCAATGATGGCCTTCTGGACAGCAGACAGGTCGGCAGTCTTACCCATGATTGCGGTTTTGAGTAATGAACCAGGCTGGGATTTTTCAAAAGCCTCAGGAATCTTTCGCAGGTGTTTAGAGTTAATTCGTTGATTCAGATGATTAGGTTAATAGCTCGTTTAGAGAACCTTTTCATGATATGCTAATTTTTTGAGATAAGAATTTTGGGTTTTCATAAGCTATATGCCAAAATCATCAATATTAAAACAATAAAAGGCTTAAACTACTTCAGTTGTGTTTAATGAATCTAAAATATGTTAAAGTCTAATGTTTATCAGTACATTACAGAAAATAATGAACTTTATCACAATATGCTAATTTTTTTTAAAGGACCTGTACTGCCACTGCCTTTACTCCTGCTAGACAGCACAGCTCTGCATTTTCCACTTTGTCCAAAATTGGTAACTTCAGCCACTGCCCAAGTTCACCTGTTGATTCATTAGCCAGCGCCGCGTCTCCATGGAGGGACCAGTCCCGTCACCCCTCCGCACCACCCCAGGCGATCCCCACCGACAGCCAGGGACAGCACACACATTTCGGCTCCATCGGGACAAACGCCATCCAGCATCGGAGTCAGGGTAAATTGCGGAGATGTTATAGACAGGGTGACAGTGCTTAATAAAATGTTAAATTGCTCCAATACTTGAACAGGGAAGACACACATATTGGACGATAGAGACCCAACAGAGACAGAATGCACAGACTTTGATTTTAATTCAAGGGGTAACTGGGAACACAGGTGCACAGAATGAGGAACTGGACTAAAGAAAAGGAACAGGACCAAAAAAGGGCACACAGAAACAGAAACAGGTCCATATTCCTGGCATATCATTCCCCTTCTGGAAGGCGCATCCTTGCTCTGATGGAACAACAGAAGGAGAAGAATGGATCCTGGGAGGAGCCAGTCTCTGTATGTCCTTGTGTCTCCTTCTCTTTCTCAGGGAACAAGGGTTGTAGTTGTAACCCGAAACAGTGATGTTAAAAATGCTAACAATGTCCTTTAATGTGTTTCAACCAAAAAACTGCACTTCCTGTGAGATCTCTTTTCAATTCATGATATACAAATGTGAAGTTCTTACATTGTAGACAGAGCAAACGCATTGTCCATATTCCTAATTATTACTTGGTCTTTTATGCATTACAGTGTCAACTAGCTATATTGTGTTGACTTTAGTGTACTATGGACAAAACATAATGCTTTAAGATGTGAAATAGAATGTTCCATTATATACATTTTGTTTGAAACTCTTTCTACACTAAGGGGATCTGTTAGGCTACTCTCTATTATGAATTTTCATGTGCCTGTCAAGGCTTCCTTTTAGACTAAAACAGTTTCCACACTGAGAGCATGAGTAAGGCTTCTCTCCAGTATGAACTCTCATGTGCTTGTTAAGGGTTCCTTTTTGATTAAAACTCTTTCCACACAGTTTGCACGAGTAAGGCTTCTCTCCAGTATGAACTCTCATGTGCTTGTTAAGGGTTCCTTTTTCACTGAAACTTTTTCCACACAGTTTGCATGAGTAAGGCTTCTCTCCTGTGTGGACTCTCATGTGTCTGTTAAGGCTTTCTTTTTGATTAAAACTCTATCCACACTGTTGGCATGTAGAAGGGTTCTCCATTGTGTGGATTTTCTGGTGGATTTTAAGGTTTCCACCTTCAGCAAAACTCTTTCCACACTGTTTGCATCTGTAAGGCTTCTCTCCAGTGTGAACTTTCATGTGTCTGTTAAGGTGTCCTTTTAGAGTGAAACTCTTTCCACACTGTTGGCAGGTGTAAGGCTTCTCTCCAGTGTGAATTCTTCCTTTTTGAGAGAAACTGTTTTCACACTGAACGCAAGAAAAATAACTCATAGTTCCTGTAGTTTGAGCTCTTTTTTGTTTAGAAGTTTTTTCAGACTCTAAAGAACAAAAAGATTTTTCTCCAGATACAAAATCATGAAGATTCTCAAACTGAACTTTCTCTTCAGTTTCATTTAGATCTTCTCTCTCCTCTTTCAGCGCTGTTAGGTCTAAAGTGGAAAAACAAAGAAATAAAAGTTAACCCCAGTTTAATGGCACAAAACATTTAATATCAAAACATGTAGATATTCAATTCAATTCAATTCAAGTTTATTTGTATAGCGCTTTTTACAATACAAATTGTTGCAGAGCAGCTGTACAAAAGTTTTAGGCAACTACAATATATTTAGTAGCTTATTAGTGGTGAATACTGTATGTTGAGTCGATGTACGTATGATATAAATATTAAATCAGTAACTGTGTAATCAAACAGATGATGAACACTAATTGCAATGGTTATGTGCTGTAATCAACTTGTAGGAAAATTATGTAGTGCTGTATGTTGTTTCAAGGCTGGCATTATCTGCGGTCCTCTGAGGGGTTGGCATCATCTCTTCTTCTGAATCCGGGCTGAATCTTGTGTAAATCCTAGTTAACACGGGATAGAAATCCCGTGGCAGAGACAGAGAAACAAAGAAATAATTAGCGTAGCTGCTGTTCCAACTTCCGACCAAACAAAAATGATGGTTTAGCCCAAGTTGAAGAATATTAATGTGCATTTGATCAGATGTAACTGAAATTACAACGTTATGAGATACATTATGTGAATGCTTGGCTAAAGAGATGAGTCTTTAATCTAGATTTAAACATAGAAAGTGTGTCTGAACCCCGAACTTTATCAGGAAGGCTATTCCAGAGTTTGGGAGCCAAATGAGAAAAGGCTCTCCCTCCTTTAGTGGACTTTGCTATCCTAGGTACAGAGTAGTCCAGAGTTTTGCGACCTTAGGGAGCGTGAGGGATTGTAGCGTAGTAGGAGACTAGTTAGGTATGCAGGAGCTAAACCATTAAGGGCCTTATAGGTAAGAAGTAAGATTTTGTAAGTGATACGGAACCTAATAGGTAGCCAGTGCAGAGACCATAAAATTGGGTTAATATGATCATATTTTCTTGACCTGGTAAGGACTCTAGCAGCTGCATTTTGGACTACCTGTAGCTTATTTATTGAAGAAGCAGGACAACCACCTAGTAGTGCATTACAGTAGTCCAGTCTAGACGTCATGAATGCATGAACTAACTTTTCTGCATCAGAAACAGGTAACATGTTCCGTAGCTTAGCAATGTTTCTAAGATGGAAGAATGCTGTTTTTGTAACATAGGAAATATGATTTTCAAAAGACAGGTTGCTGTCTAATATAACACCCAGATTTTTGACTGTAGAGGAAATAACAGTACATCCATCTAGTTGCAGGTTGCAGTTTAAGAGATTTTGTGTACTGTTTTTTGGTCCAATAAGTAATATCTCAGTCTTATCTGAATTCAACAGTAGAAAATTATTGGTCATCCAGTCTTTCACATTTTTAACACACTCTGTTAACTTTGCTAAGTTAGAGGTTTCATCTGGTCTTGTTGAAATATATAGTTGAGTATCATCAGCATAACAATGGAAACTAATCCCATATTTCCTAATAATATTACCGAGGGGTAACATGTAAATTGAAAATAGTAGGGGACCTAGGACAGATCCTTGTGGCACTCCATACTTTACTGGTGTTAGCTGCGATGACTCCCCGTTTAAATAAACAAAGTGGTAGCGATCGGACAGGTATGATCTGAACCATCCTAAAGCCTGCCCTTGAATACCTGTTTAATTTTGTAATCGATCTATGAGTATTTCATGATCTATAGTGTCGAACGCAGCACTAAGATCAAGTAAAACTAGCAATGAGACGCAGCCTTGATCTGACGCAAGTAGCAAGTCGTTTGTGATTTTTACAAGTGCAGTTCCTGTGCTATGATGGGGCCTGAAACCTGACTGAAATTCTTCAAATATATTATTATTTTGCAAGAAGGAGCACAATTGAGCAGACACAACTTTTTCTAGAATTTTAGACATAAATGGAAGATTAGAAATGGGTCTGTAATTTGCCAGTTCACTAGGGTCTAGCTGTGGTTTCTTAATAAGAGGCTTAATAACCGCTAGTTTGAATGGTTTTGGGACATGACCTAAAGATAACGATGAGTTAACAATATTAAGAAGCGGTACTTCTGCAACAGGTAACAACTCTTTTAGTAATTTAGTGGGTACAGGATCTAATAGGCATGTTGTTGGTTTAGATGTGGTGATAAATTTATTTAAATCTTTCTTTTCTATAGTTGTAAAGCACTGAAGTTTTTCTTTGGGTGTAATGACTAATGTTGAAGTATCAGTTGCTGTATTATCTATATTAGTTATTGTATTTCTAATGTTGTCTATTTTATCAGTAAAGAAATTCATAAAGACGTTACTATTAAACTGTGCAGGAATATTCAGGTCAGGAGGTGTTTGGTTATTTGTTAATCTAACCACTGTGCTAAATAAAAACCTTGGATTGTTTTGGTTTTTTTCTATGAGTTGGTGGATATACTCGGCTTTAGCAGGTTTTAAAGCCCGTCTATAGCTGGACATACTGTTTTTCCATGCAATTTTAAAAACTTCTAAGTTAGTTTTTCTCCATTTACGCTCAAGATTACGAGTTTCTTTTTTGAGAGAATGGGTATTACTGTTGTACCACGGCGCAGTACGTTTTTCTCTAACCTTTTTTAGCTTGATTGGGGCAACAGCTTCTAATGTGTTAGAGAAGATAGTGCCTATGTTACTAATCATTTTGTCTAGTTCATGTTTATTTATGGGTGCACAGAGCAGTTGAGATAAATCAGGCAGGTTATTTTTGAATCTATCTTTGGTAGCAAGAACAATAGTTCTGCCCAGACGATAACGCGGAGCCATATAGTTAACATCAGTGATACGCAGCATGCACGATACGAGGAAATGATCAGTAACATCGTCGCTTTGAGGTACGATATCTATATCAGTAAGATCAAGTCTGTGCGATATAATTAGATCTAGTGTATGATTAAAACGATGAGTGGGCCCAGTGACGTTTTGTTTGACTCCAAAAGAGTTTAACAGGTCAGTAAACGCAAGTCCTAACGCATCATTTGTATTATCAACATGAATGTTAAAATCTCCAACAACTAATGCTTTATCAAAATTAACCAATAGGTCAGAAAGGAAATCTGCAAATTCTTTTAGGAAATCTGTATATGGCCCTGGAGGTCTATCCACAGTAGCCAGAGCAAGAGATAGGAGAGGTTTATTTTGCATATCCGACAGAGTAACATTAAGTAGGAGTACTTCAAATGAATTAAACCTGTACCCTGTTTTCTGAGTAACATTGAAAATATCACTATAAATTCTTGCTACACCACCTACACGACCAATCTGACGGGGTTCATGCTTATAACAGTAGTTTGGTGGAGTAGACTCATTATAATATAATCGTTTGGTTTTAGCCAAGTTTCAGTCAAGCAGAGTACATCAAAACTGTTATCTGTGGTTATTTCATTTACAATAAGTGCTTTGGGTGCGAGTGATCTAACGTTTAGGAGCCCAAGCTTTAAAAATTGATTTTGTTCATTTATTGTGCATTTTTTTGGTCTAATCAAGATTAGATTTGTTTTTTTTTTTTTCAGAATCAGAATCAGAATGAGCTTTATTGCCAGGTATGTTTGCACATACTAGGAATTTGTTTTTGTGACAGAGCTCCACAGTGCTACAGAAAGACAGTGACAAGACGATACATATTATAAAAAGAACAATATAGAAGTATACAAGACAGACAATGTGCAAAAATAGCAAAGACATTTGAATGGAGTAAGTATGTGCTTTAAATAAATAACGGAAAAATGAATAAAGAATGTATAGTGTTGTATGTTCCACGATCAAGTGTTCATGAGATGGATTGCCTGAGGAAAGAAACTGTTTCGGTGTCTGGTCGTTCTAGTGCTCAGTGCTCTGTAGCGCCGACCGGATGGTAACAGTTCAAAAAGTGAGTGTGCTGGATGTGAGGGGTCCAGAGTAATTTTGGCAGCCCTTTTTCGTACTCTGGATAAGTACAGATCTTGAAGGGTAGGGAGGGTTGTACCAATGATTCGCTCAGCAGTCCGGACTATCCGACGTAGTCTTCTGAGATCAGAATTTGTAGCTGAGCTGAACCAGATGGTAATTGAAGTGCAGAGGACGGATTCAATGATGGCAGAGTAAAACTGTTTCAGCAGTTCCTGTGGCAGGTTGAGTTTCCTCAGCTGGCGGAGGAAGTACAGCCTCTGCTGGGCCTTTTTCACAATGGAGTCTATGTGAATGTCCCACTTCAGGTCCTGAGAGATGGTATTTCCAAGGAACCTGAATGACTCCACTGTGTTTACAGTGCTGTTCATGATGGTGAGTGGGGGGAGAGCAGGGGGGGTTTTCCTGAAGTCTATGATCATCTCCACAGTTTTGAGCGTGTTGAGCTCCAGGTTGTTATGACTGCACCAGACAGCCAGCTCTTTTACCTCCTGTCTGTAAGCAGACTCGTCACCGTCCTGAATGAGGCCGATAAGTGTGGTGTCGTCTGCAAACTTCAGGAGCTTGACAGAGGGGTCTTTGGAGGTACAGTCATTAGTGTACAGGGAGAAGAGCAGTGGGGAGAGGACACAACCCTGAGGGGCGCCAGTGCTGATAGTCCGGGTGCTGGATGAGAATTTTCCCAGCCTCACTAGCTGCTGCCTGTCTGTCAGGAAGCTGTTGATCCACTGACAGACTGATGTGGGCACAGAGAGCTGAGTTAGTTTGGGCAGGAGGAGGTTTGGGATGATAGTGTTGAAGGCTGAACTGAAGTCCACAAACAGGATCCTCGCGTAAGTCCCTGATTTGTCCAGATGCTGCAGTATGAAATGTAGACTCATGTTCACTGCATCATCTACAGACCTGTTTGCACGATAAGCAAACTGCAGGGGGTCCAGTAAGGGTCCGGTGATGTCCTTCAGATAAGCCAGAACCAGTTTCTCAAACGACTTCATGACGACAGATGTTAGCGCCACAGGTCTGTAGTCGTTAAGTCCTGTTATTTTGGGTTTCTTTGGAATGGGGATGATTTCAGAACGTTTGAGAGAGGCGGGGACTTCACACAACTCCAAAGACCTATTGAAGATCTGTGAGAAAATGGGTGCCAGCTGATCTGCACAGGTTTTCAGACAGGCTGGTGTGACACCGTCAGGGCCTGGTGCCTTTCTTCTTTTGTTCTTTTTGAAGACCTTGCGTACCTCATCTTCACTGATTTGAATGGGAGTTGCAGGAGTGGGGGAGAGGGGTGATGTTGGAGGTGTAAATGGTGTCTTTTCAAACCGACAATAGAACTCGTTCAGATCGTCTGCCAGTTGCTGATTCTGCAAAGTGCTGGGGGATGATGTCTTGTAATTGGTGATTTGTTTTAGACCTTTCCACACTGATGAAGAGTCACTGGAATGAAATTGGTTCCTTATCTTTTCGGAATAATTTCTCTTTGCCACTTTGATCTCCTTTTCCAGTGTGTATTTGGCCTCTTTATACAAGACTTTGTCCCCTTTCCTGTAAGCATCATCTTTGACATGACGAAGCTGTCTGAGTTTTGCAGTGAACCATGGTTTGTCGTTGTTGTAAGTTAAGCGAGTCCTGGTAGGAATGCATAAATCCTCACAGAAACTGATATATGAAGTAACAGTCTCTGTAAGCTCGTCCAGATCAGTAGCAGCAGCTTCAAAAACACTCCAATCAGTACATTCGAAACAGGCTTGTAAAGCCCGCTCTGTTTCGTTGGTCCATCTCTTTACAGACTTTGCTACAGGTTTAGCAGATTTAAGTTTTTGCCTGTAGGTTGGTATAAGATGAACCAGGCAGTGATCAGAAAGTCCCAAAGCTGCCCGTGAGACAGAGTGATATGCATTCCTTATTGTGGTGTAACAGTGGTCCAATATATTTCTATCTCTGGTCGGACATGTGATGTGCTGTCTGTATTTTGGCAGTTCGCGGGAGAGATTTGCTCTATTAAAATCCCCAAGAATGATTAAAACAGAGTCCGGGTGTTGTTGTTCTGTCTCTGTGATGTGATCAGCGAGTTTCTGTAACGCCAGGCTCACGTGCGCTTGCGGTGGAATGTACACACTCACGAGAATGAACGAGCAAAACTCTCGCGGCGAATAGAACGGCTTACAGTTTATGAAAAGCGCTTCAACATCAGAACAGCATATTATCTTTAACACTGTTACATCTGTACACCACCTCTCATTGATGTAAAAGCACGTCCCGCCGCCGCGCGATTTCCCCGTCGATTCTGCGTCGCGGTCTCCTCTGAACAGCTGATATCCCGGGAGATGAATCGCGCTGTCCGGTATAGCCGCGTTCAGCCAGGTTTCCGTGAAACACAGAGCAGCAGAGTGTGAGAAGTCCTTATTTGTCCGGGAGAGCAGAAGGAGTTCGTCCGTTTTGTTTGGTAGAGACCGGAGATTTGCCAAATGTATGCCTGGCAGTGTCATCCTGAATCCACGCTGACGAAGCTTCACGAGCGCGCCGGCGCGCTTCCCCCGCGTCCTGCGCGTCCTGCGCGTCCTGAAGCCTTTGGTAAGCGCCGCCGCTCCGCCAACTATGATGTTGAGCAAAACGTCCGAATAATCAAAAACCGGTAGGAGATTTTGTGGTATGTTCTGCCTAATGTTTAGCAGTTCATCCCTTGTAAAACTGATCGTGTTTGCAAAACAAAAAACAGGAAAAACGAACAAAAACACAAAAACAACTGGAGAGCTAAGCACAGAGGCTGCCATTCGCGGCGCCATCTTGCTTATTATTGTTTTTGTTATTGTTATTGCTGTATTATTTGTTCTAGATCCTGCATTAAATTTTTGTTTTGACCTCACTATTCGAGGAACAGACACAGTCTTTATAGGTTGGACAGCACCTATACTATCGTTTAAATGTGCATAAAAAAAGCCATCAACGCAACTATTTGAAGAATTGCTTACTAGTCAAATGGAGCGCAGCGTCCTGGAGATGTTGTCCGACAGGAGTTCTGCTCCGACTCTGCTGGGGTGCAGGCCATCAGCGCGGTAAAGCCTAGGGTGCTCCCAGAAAAGATTCCAATTATTAACAAAGAGCAGTTTCTGTTCTTACACCATGACAACAGCCAAAAAGTCTACTGAACCTTTCGTGTCCACGTCGATACGTGGGAAGCGGTCCTGACACGATGATTCTCGTCGCGGGCGCTGTGCTGCGTACCGTCTCGATCAGGCTCGCGAAATCCCTCTTCAGGACCTCCGTCTGCCGCACTTTGACGTCGTTCACCCCAGCGTGCAGGACGCTTGCACCGACGCTCACATCGTCCTTCAGGATGGCAGGTATCTGTGAAGAGACATCAAGAATGCGAGCATCTGGGAGACAACGAGTGTGCACTTTACCGTTAGCTAAGTTAGCACGAACGTACCGGACGATGGAGTCTCCAACGATCACAGCGTCGCGTTCCGTCTCGCGGAGGGGAGCGAAGCGGTTCCGGGTGGAGATCTCGAAGACCGGGGGCTGCGGAGGGGGAGAGGTCCTGGCTCGGGGTCTGGCTCGCACTTTCCTCTGCTGCTGCACCCAGGGTCCGTGGTGTCCCGACGCCGGAGTGAACGACATCTGGGAGGATCGCGTCCTGGGTGCGGCGGATCTGGGCAGAGAATCACACGGAGTAGAGGTTATGGGAGTGTTAGGATCGAGCTGTACACTTACCCGGAAAGATTCGAGTAAATCCTTTCGGATTCGCAGCTCAATCTGTCTCGCCTGAAGCTCCTGGATCTGCTTCTCCACTGCCTCCAGCTCCATCAGAACCGAGTGCAGCTCGAACGTGTCTTCACCTGCACTCAAAGGTAGACACAAATTCGCCATTAAAGCAAGTAACAGTGAGTAAGCAGTTAAAGTGTTTGTGATTAGAGAATAAACAAATGTATGCAAGATTAGCCGCGACCACACTGGCAAAGCTAAACGGTTATAAGCTAGCTTAGTAGCAGACTCGGGAAAACAAAAATAAAAACCAGTGATAACAAGGCGTTCCAATTGTTTTTGTTGTACCACACGACGGGTATATTCACATGTTATGAAAAACAAAAATGATGGTGTATAGAATTGTTTTTAGGTTTAAAAATAGAAAATTGTAATTTGACTCGACGGAGCTTCAACTCAAGGTGCGCGCTAGGACAAACAGGAAGTGACGATCCTGTTTTGAAAATAACCATTACATTTTCTAAAAGATACAACTCAAAAAGGAGTGTGTGTGAGGGGAATAGACATTGATGATTATGATTAAAATAAGAAACTTTAGGAATCTAAAGCGAATGGTGTGAAATAAATCTAATACAAAATATTCTATAGTTGAAATTTAAGCAAGAACCACCGGACATTATGTGTAGCGAAACTCCTTTTCAAGGAGAACATCTGGTTTACTCATCACCATCACTTATCAGTCTGTTTGAGGGGTCTGGAGCATCAGTTTCACATTGGAGTTTATCCCTGGGAGGACCAAAGAGTTTTATTTATATTCCAACTTAAACATTTTTGCAAATATTTCATTCACAGAATGGATTTCAGTGTTCGAAGAACATAATGTAAGCCATTTTTATGATTTTTATAAATTTTATAAAAGCCATGGAGATGTTTTTTGTCATCTTTAAAAGAAGTGCACGATGTGTTTTATAAGTTCAAAAACCTAAATAAAATGATGAATACCTGTTTAAGATGTTTAAGATGTACGGTGAATTATTTGTTTAGCTGTAGTAACATGTTTGTTTCAATGTTTTATATTTATGATCACCTGAAAGTATTGTGAATGTTAATTTTAATAAACATGGAGATCGTCTTAAAATAAGTGAATCAAATGTTTTATAATTTCAATAAACTTAAATGTTGAAAACTTGTTTGAGATGTACAATGAATTATTTGTTTAGCTTTAGTTACATGTTTGTTACTTTGATGATTTATAACTTCAATAAACTTAAAAATATAAAATGAACGTTGTATAATGATTTGTTTTGTTACTATGTTTTATATTTATGATTGTCTAAAAGTATTGTAAAGGTTATTTTTATAAACATGAAGATCATCTTTAAAAAAGTGAGCTATGTGTTCAATAAACTTAAATGTTGAATACATGTTTAAGATGTATGATTTGTTTTGCTATAGTGACATGTTTGTTACTTTGATGCCTTGTATAATTATATATGTATTACCATCTTTTTTAACCCTCTGGGGTCTGAGGGGCTTTGGTAACTCTACTGATGTTTTGTCCTACCCTGACATTTGTGTGTTTCCAGCACCTTAAAACATATTTATGTTTATGATTATACTTTATTCAGCACAAATTGCGCTACAATTATACGCATGCAAGCGTGATCGTACATGTTTGTGTTTTGAGAAAGCAAACATTTTTGTGAGAATAATTTTCATGTTTTTATTTTGTCTTTTGCTTGAATCACTTTTTTACGGAGCCCCTTACGTCACCTGTAGAAGAAAAATAATTAATCCGTGGGGACGGTTTTGCAATTCGTTCCCTCAGTTTATAAACCGTACTCACGAATTCTTAAACTGTTCCCTCGGTTTAACAATTCGTGCCCACGGATTAACAAATCGTGCCCACGAATTTCCAATCCGTGCGCTCAGATTTTGTAAACTGTACCCTCGAATTTTGAATCCGTACCCACAAATTCATAATCCGTGTGCACGCTTTCGCAATCCGTTCCCACAGTTTGTAAACTGCTCTCACGGATTTGTGGCCCCGCCCCCAAATTCAACCAGGACACCTGTTTAAGTGCTGGATGCATTGTTTTGCATTTATTAAACTTTATTTCTCAGTAGGCTATATGAGAATATGCAACACTGACAAAACAGAGTTTTTAGCTTTATTTTATATTAATCACCAATAGATTAGCTGCCAAAACACCATGTGTTTTATCCTATTGGTTATTAATGTAAAATAAACGCTTAAAAGAAGCCTGTTTTGTAAGTGCGGTCATGGTACCAACATAAAATAATAAGTGAAGAGCGCTGTTCAAACGGCTTTGTTTTATATAATATTTTTCAAAATATAAAATTACCTGAATTAAAAAAAAAAACGAGTTTTGGAGAGGAGAAGGTAAAAAGCAATACAAAACAAATAATGTACAGGTGATGTTACCATTCCTTTGCTCTCAAACTAAATGCAATGTAATAATAGGCCTTATTAAATAATAACATTAATAGTGCAGCATGCATCTAACTCTGGGCGAAAAGCTTATCATAATCACAAATCCGTGAGAGCAGTTAACAAACTGGGAAGGGATTGCGAAAGCGTGCGCACGGATTATGATTTTGTGGGTACGGATTCAAAATCCGAGCGTACGGTTTACAAAATCTGAGCGCACGGATTGGAAATTCGTGGGCACGGTTTGTTAATCCGTGGGCATGAATTGTTAAACCGAGGGAACAGTTTAAGAATTTGTGAGTACGGTTTATAAACTGAGGGAACGAATTGCAAAACCGTCCCCACGGATTAATTATTTTTCTTCAACAGGTGACGTAAGGGGCTCCGTACTTTTTAGGTTGAAATGTTTATATCACACATTTGTTTACTGATTTGGACATTACATTGATATAACAACATAAATGTGATTTATGATGAAATGTCTTGAGTCCTACTATAATAATTTAAATGACTTACAATATTTAATTACAAATGGAAGTGTGTTGAACTTTTTGTGTGATGGGTAGGTGTTCACTTTGTACAGTACAAAAGCTTTATAAAAATATAGTAAATAATATTTATTAAAAAAATACAGAAATGGAGAAAGTTTACTGTGATTGGGTGGGTTAAGGGATTTATACAGTTTCAAATTGACATGTCCAGGCCCGCTGACATGTCCAGGCATAATCCTTATGGTTTGGTCTGTTTAAAGACATTTTTCCCTGTACTTATTTTGCCGTTGCTGGGTCCCCATCACAATACTTACCGCTACCTAAAAACTAGTGTAAATGTTTTTCTTTGTTTTATATCACGTGTGATCACATCGTTTATATTCATTTCTTTTATATAGAAGAGAATACGACTTGGAGGACTGGATGTGTGTTTTTGTACATGATTAAGCTATACTGTTGGGCCCAAGTGTTATCATTTATATTTTTAAAACATTAAAGACTTTGTTGATATATTTCATCGTGCGGTTATGGATAAAATAAGAAACTTTGTGTTTGATGTGAAATAAATTATGGTTCAGCTAAAATATAAGCGCAAGCCAAGAGGAATAAGTTGCATTATGTTTATTAAAAGTAACTATGAAAAAAAAGTGTTTACTTTTAAAATGTTTGCAAACCCTCTCTTTCACACAGTAATCCGATCCACAGATTTCTTCAAACAGATGTAGCTACTGTGAGAAGTAATTTGGATCCTCTGCAAAAATGACATGAATGGGTGTGAGACACAGACGACCAGCTCAAATAGAGCTGTATTTTATATACAGCCAATACATGTATGGTCACTTTTACATATAAGAAGTTCAAATGGTCTGTTGTGTAACGCGAGCTCATGAAGCACGCACGGGGAGATCTGCAATGAGAGCAATGCTGAGGAGAGCCTATGAGAGCCTCACGCACGCAGACTTTTATTTTTCACCCTAGACTGTAAAAAGGTGAGGGATTTAATGATTAAATGATAGGAATTTCATTTGTAGTATTATTACTATTATTTTTATCATCATTTTATTATTTTAAATATATATATTTATACTTTATAATTGGTACTCATTTTATAGTTGTTGTTGTTGTACGGTTTTCTCGGGGCCCTAGTCAGGTCTTCCATCGCCTCTTTGTCCCATTCCCTCTCAGGAGTTTTAGTTGAGTGTATCGCGTCCATGTCTATGTATTTCAAAGCTCAGATGATCCGCAGATATGATGGGGAAGCCCTATTTATCTTTGCTGAATGCAACCTGACACCCTGCGATACAACACGGATGTGGGGCTAGACCGTAAAATCGCCGAAACATTCTTCAAAGCTTCATTCCTCACCCAACACCGGACGGTCGCGCACAGCTACTGTATTTCCTTCACCCTAATGATGAACAACACCGGATGGTCACGCAAACAGGCTATAATTCTCTAACCGGATGACATCAAACACCGGATGGTCACGCAACAACCCATAAAACCCTCAGAAGTTAATCCCGCACCTGGTAAGTGTATCGTAAATTTGCTGCAACAACCATAAACCTGTCAGAAGTTAATCCCGCACCTGGTAAGCGTCTCGTAAATCCTCTCAACAACCCATAAACCTATCATCCGTTGACATCGCACCTGCTCAATCCAGCAAAACAAGGTCAGTAGAGTTCACAAGGTCAAGATCAAACACAAGGTCATGCTCTACGTGGGTGGGCACCGTGGGAAAGGGGTGTGGGGGGGGGGAAGGTCAAAAGGTCAAAGCCATCAATATTTCATGACAGGCGGTAGTCCATTATCACTACTGACAGGGGGTGTGACAGTGATTAATAAAATTGCTCCAATACTTGAACACTGATGTCACGATACTGTGCTGGGAGGAACGACAGAAACGTAGATCAAAGGAACAGAGTTTATTAAAGTTCAAAGACACAGGGTAAGCCACACAAGGAAATAGGGAAGACAGACGTATTTTACGATAGAGACCCAACAGAGACAGAATGCACAGACTTTGATTTTAATTTATGGGGTAACTGGGGAACACGGGTGCACAGAATGACTAACTGGACTAAAGGAAAGGAACGCAACCAAAAAAGGGCACACAGAAACAAAAACAGGTCCATATTCCTGGCATATCATCCCCCTTCTGGAAGGCGCATTCTTGCACTGATGGAACAACAGGAGGAGGAGAATGGACATCCAGGAGGAAAATGATTAACAGAGTCCAAGATGGAGATGACGGAGGGAGGAGCCTTCCTCTATATGTCCTCGTCTCTCCTTCCCTTTCTCAGGGAACAAGGGTTGTAGTTGTAACCCGAAACGGTGATGTTAAAAATGCTAACAATGTCCTTTAATGTGCTTCAACCAAAATCTGCACCTTCTGTGAGATCTCTTTTCAATTCATGATACAAATGTGAAGTTTTTACATTGTAAACAGAGCAAACACATCCATATTATTCCTTACTCTTTTATGCATTACCGTGTCAACAAGCTATATTGTGTTGGACTGAGCTTAAAGTGTACTATGGACAAAACATAATGCTTTAAATTTGAATGAGAAGGTTCCATTCTATACATTTTGTTTTAAATTCACTCTACACTAAGGGGATCTGTTGGGCTTCTCTCTATTATGAATTTTCATGTGCCTTTCAAGGCTTCCTTTTAGACTAAAACTTTTCCCACACTGTTTGCATGTGTGAGGCTTCTCTCCAGTATGAACAAACATGTGCCTTTTAAGGGCTCCTTTTTCATTGAAACTCTTTCCACACAGTTTGCATGAGTAAGGCTTCTCTCCAGTGTGAATCATCATGTGTCTGTTAAGGCTTCCTTTTTCATTGAAACTCTTTTCACACCACTGGCAGGTAAAAGGGCTCTCCATGGTGTGAGTTTTCTGGTGGACTTTAAGGTTTCCACTTTGAGCGAAACTCTTTCCACATTGAGAGCATGTGTAAGGCTTCTCTCCAGTGTGAATTATCATGTGTCTGTTAAGGCTTCCTTTTGAAGTGAAAATATTTCCACACTGTTGGCAGGTAAAAGGGCTCTCCATGGTGTGAATTTTTTGGTGGACTTCAAGGTTTCCACTTAGAGTGAAACTCTTTCCACACTGTTTGGATGTGTAAGGCTTCTCTCCAGTGTGAAGTCTTATGTGTCTGTTAAGGCATCCTTTTAGGATGAAACTCTTTCCACACTGTTGGCAGGTAAGAGGCTTCTCTCCAATGTGAATCATCATGTGTCTGTTAAGGTGTCCTTTTAGGATGAAACTCTTTCCACACTGTTGGCAAGTGTACGGCTTCTCTCCAGTGTGAATACTCATATGCGTTTTAAGGCTTCCTTTTTGAGTGAAATTTTTTCCACACTGAACGCAAGAAAAATAACTCCTAGTTCCTGTAGTTTGAGCTCTTTTTTGTTTAGAAGTCTTTTCAGTCTGTAAGGAACAAAAAACCTGATCTTTCTCTTCAGATTCATTCAGATCTTCTCTCTCCTCTTTCAGCACTGTTAGGTCTAAGGTGGAAAAAAAGGAATAAAAGTTAACCCCAGTTTAGTGGCACAAAACAATTAACATCAAAACATGTAGATATGTAAAGCATGTATTCTAGAGCCTATACCAGGGTGTCCAAACCTGATCCTTCTCAGCCAGTACTGTAACAGTCACTGTCTGTCACAGGTTTTGTCAGAGTCTTCTGTTTGACATGTTCATACTTGCCACTAGAGGGAAACGTGTAGCTCAATCTGTACTAGCTAAAACAGGAAGTAGTAGAGTAAGTGATAGGTTCTGTTTGTTCTTACTGTGTTTTTTCTTAATTGAGTTTAATTAGTTATTCTGTGTTCTCTCTTGTAGAGGATGGTTAATGGCGTAGTTCTTGCTCAAATACTGTGACTACCACCGATGGACAATTGTACTGCTGAAGCCAATTATTTGGCATATATCTGAGGGTCCTTGGTGCAGACTGGACATTCAAGTTTAGGACATCAGCTTGTCATTTTCTCATATGCAGATAGGATTGGTTACTTTCGCTTCAAGGACTGCTTATGATCTCAACCTGTTTTGGACTCTGTGGACCATATCCATTCTTCTCACACATGTACTTATATGCACGGTAAATTTGTGGAATTGTATTTGAATGTAGGTGTTTTGCACTATTTGAAGAGTTGTGTCTGACCAATATATTGATTGAAAACATGCAGAAAGAAACATCAATGTTGTGTTTGGATGTATTTATTTGGCAATTTACCTCTTTCACATAAGACCAGTTTGATATTTGCAAAGAAGATGATTCCCCCCTTTTAAATTCTCGTAGCTTGACCAGTGCAAAGTAACTGGGAACATTACAGTACCCTACAGAGATTAGGCTGGCCATTATACAATTAATAATAAAAAAAATCTAGGAAATTTAATGACAGAGTTTAGGATCTACATATATCTATACACAGACTGATCTTAATGTTTCTGTACCATTTTTGTCTCCTATAGGGAATAAAATGCAACAAATTTAGAGAGAGACAAGGAAAAACTTCTTTCGTAATAAACAAATAATATTTAAACAATGTAAAACAGAAAAAAAATCTTAAATGGCTACAACAATATATATCACCCTTTCTCGTTTCGTTTGATCTCTTTAAACTAATCTTTGCCGCTTTTTTGATAATTCTTTAAGTAAACATTTGCCGGTTTGGTGATTAAATAAACTCCCCCTTTAGACGTCCCCTTGAACTACACGCGACGCATCCTGTGTGTGTGTGATACCTGCGCTGCCAGTTGTCCGCACAACGAAGCGCTGCACTTTTGCACGGTTTCATTAAGGGTGGGTGAAAAATGGATTCTCCGATGCATCGCAATCCTCTTTTCAACGAGCTTGTGTTTTTTCCCGCATATGGCACGTGTGCTTGCTAGAGACACGGCGGGCTTCATTGCACAGAGTTTGCACTATGAGACGTGTGCGGATTGTTTGACAGTGTGTGCATCCACCCGCAGTGTTTTACTTTAGATATGCCTTCATTTCTGCCGGTTGTAATGCAGTACTAGTACTATTAGATGCACAAAACTCACGCACTGACAGACTTTCACTTTCTCTTTGTGTTTGTTCATCCTAAAAAGCTCAATTGCAGATGCGGTTAAATGCACTTGCATTTTCTAATACTTTTATATGAAACTTGTTTAAAGAGCAGGACAAAACATCTGATATATCGAAATAGATCTGTGCATTCATTGAAGCCTGTTAAAGCAGCCACTGTCATATGTTACTGTCTATTGTTTTAAAAAGTAGCCTGCTTATATATAAAAAAAAAAATAAAGTGAATTCTGCACGAATTAAATTTAATATAAAATCTAATTAAATTGAACCTTAATTTTAAGATGGCAGTACTGACATACAGAGATTACAAATGTAAACAAAAAGCATAGAAACTGCTATTTTACATATTGTTAAAATGTAAAGATTTATTTTCTTAACATTAATGAACTATAAAATAACTTTAATGATCAATATATAATTCATATTAATATTTTTATTAATTTACAAAGTATGAATGAATGAATGAATGAATGATGCATTTATATAGCGCTTTCATTGTGTATTGCCGTACACCCAAAGCGCTTTACAATCATATAGGGGATCTCTCCTCAACCATCACCAGTGTGCAGCATCCACTTGGATGATGCGTCGGCAGCCAAAGTACAACGGCGCCAGTGCGCTCACCACACACCAGCTACAGGTGGAGCCAATTCAATGAATGGGGATTATTAGGAGGCCATGATTGACTAGGGCCAGTGGAGGGAATTTGGCCAGGACACCAGGGTTACACCCCTACTCTTTTACGAGAAGTGCCATGGGATTTTTAATGACCACAGAGAGTCAGGACCTCGGTTTAACGTCTCATCCGAAGGACGGTGCCTTTTACAGTATAGTGTCCCCGTCACTATACTGGGGCATTAGGACCCACATAGACCACAGGGTGAGCACCCCCTGCTGGCCTCACTAACACCTCTTCCAACAGCAACCTAGTTTTCCCAGGAGGTCTCCCATCCAGGTACTGACCAGGCTCAGCCTTGCTTAGCTTCAGTGGGCAACCGGTCTTGGGCTGCAGGGTGAAAGTATGGTTTTGTACTTTTTAAAAAACTAATAGAGCACTATTTTAGTTTCCTTTCAGTATCCATTTTCAAAAACTATCGGTTAATTAATCGGTATCGGCCAGTGTGGTCCAACCTAGCTATCGGTATCGGTAAAAACCAATATCGGTCGACCTCTAGTTTTTTTTACCCTCTGTGTCGTAAAAGTAACAACATATTTTATTCATAATTTTTGTTTTATGCACTTAATAGTATTGAACGCAAAAATCGAAAATCGCATCGCAATATTTGCGATATAATAAACTGCGTCTTGTTATTAATGTTATTATGCGTCTTTTTGATTAATATTTAAAGTTGTTTGATGACCTGAAATATTAAAGTGTAACAAACTTTAAAAAATTTTAATAATCAGGAAGGGGGCCAACACTTTTTCACACCACTGTAAAACAGACAAGAGTCCAACACAATCATAAAAACTTAACTCTCATACTTTGTTAAAAGCCAACGAGTAAAAATGAGTTTTAAGACTAGGTCCCCCGGTTTGTAACCTCATGTGAGGAAGAAACAAAAGTAAATGCTCAGTGGATCTAAATGCTCTTGTTGGAGTGTATAGCTGTATTAAGTCAGAATATGCTAGTCCATTTAGTGATTTAAACAATAAAACCAAAATCGATTAAAATCCATTATAACATGAACAGGAAACCAATGGAGAGGTGCCAAAATTGGTGTAATATGTTCTCATTTGTGTTCCTGTCAACATACCAGCAGCAGCATTCTGTACCAACTGCAAATGTGTGAGAGAAGCCTGGTTAATATCTAAACATATGTATAACTTTTTCTAAGTCACTTAAAGATAGAAAAGACTTCACTTTGGATAATTTCCTCAACTGAAAACAACTAGCTTTAATTACTGAATTAACCTGTATACCCAGTTTTCACTCCATAATAACACCCACATTTTTAACATTGGGCTTCACATATAATCTTAAAACACCAAGATCCAACTGAGAAGAGTCACAAGCACCTCTAGATCCAAATACCACAACTTTTCTTTTCTTCATTAAACTTTAAAAAAGATTTAGAGTCAACCAGGCTTAAATTTCTTGAAAACAGTCCAACAATGGTCCTTTCGACTTTGCATCTTTCCTTTTCAAAGGCAGATAAAGCTGAGAATCATCTACATAAAAATGAAACGAGATGCCAGACTTCCTACAGATGGACCCTACAGGAAGCAAATATATAGAGAACAGAACAGGCCCAAGAATGGACCTTGAGGAACTCCACATGAGAATGACGCTGAAGAGGATACCATTCCTACGCAGTACCCTTAAAACCAATGCAATTTTCTAATTGAGAAACCAAGATATTGTGGTCTACAGTGTCAAATGCCGCTGTAAGATCTAAAAGCAAGAGGAAAGCATAATTACCAAAGGCAGTAGCTAATAACAGGTCAGTAAAAACTTTTACAAGGATTTAAAACCTGACTGGAGCACTTCCTGAACCCCATGTAAATATAGAAAAGACAGCAGTTGTATTAATACAACCTTCTCTAACACTTTGGGAAGAAATGGCAGTTTTGATACAGGTCCAAATTTGCCTTTTTAATCAATGGTTCCACTATTGCATGTTTCAAATTCTGTGGTGCAACACCTGAGGTGAGACTGCTATTTATAATTCTCTAAATATTTAGTGTGAAATAAAAGTGTGAAGGGACAATGTCCATACAGTAAGAAGATGGTTTCATCTTACCAATAATAACTCCTAAAAAATAAAGAGACACAGGCTCAATCTGGTTAAAACTTTTTAACCAGATTGAGCCTGTGGTTTTATAACAGCTGTATCTTCTATCTCTAGTTTTTAAAACACTAAATTTAAATAGAAATAATAGAAACCAGACTACATTTTAACTGGGAAGAGGAACAGACATTTACTCATTTGAGCTAATAATTAGGACTGTATCAGTCAGCTTACATTTGATTTACATTTACTTCCAAGATAATAATGCACTTACAATACGGTTAATAATAATACATGTCACAGTTAATGTCCAACAACACATATTTTAGCTAAATGTATGTTTTCCTCAGAATACCTGAGGAAAACAACATCTCAAATGTATTTAACAGTTCAAATATATTTGCCATGGTGGATCAATCGATCTATAATCGACATTAAGGACTGCTTTAAGAACAAGCGTGCACTAGGGTTGTGACGATGAGGAAATTTCCCCACCGGTTAATCGGCACGTGACAACACCGGTAATACCGGTATCACCGTGGGGGTGGGGGTTTGCTCTTTTTTCTGCTTTTAAATAGCTTATAAATGCGTGCGTATTATAGCCTACTTTCACTTTCAGTTTTGCGGGAATTGGCAATTCAGCGTCAATTGTTTTAATGGACGACAATGAAACTACAAAAAAAAAAAAACTTTGAACCCAAAATATTGCCAAACAGGTGCTTTTGGACACTAAATCGTCCGCCATTCTCTTTCTGTAAATTCGACTCCTCGCACAGATAATTAACACGGCAAATTCACCATCAGCAATCACACTCCGTATCCAAGCACTACAAGAGAATCCCTTTAAATAGCCAAGCAGTCTTACCTTCATCATCTCTTGTTTTCAGCATCCCTCTCCCTGGGCAGGGGGAGTGCCCCGTGCTCGGCCAAACATGCTTAACTTTTACGCTTTTTATTATATGTAAGCGCAAACTCCTCACGTGATAAATGAAATATGACGCATTCATTATATTGCATGCTCTCGTCTTAAGTAAATTATTTAAAATAATATTTTCCATTCAAATCAAATAAATATTTAATAAAAAAACGAATACTTAAAAAAAAAATGGGGGGAAAAGTGATGTCACCGGTGTTGCGTCTTAAAACCAGTAACCGTCTATCGTGGCAAGCCTAGCGTGCACATCAAATTATCTTGACTCACTGAACCTGGGTCAAATGAGTGAGATTGTATTTAATGAAATGGTCATTTATGGTACCACTTTAACCCCAATAGATTTGTTTGATTATTTCAGGTCACGTTTTGGACTTTAATTCCAGCTTTTCTGAGCGTCTTTTTTGAAACAGCCCCCAGAGCTTGACATTAAGACTTGATATGCGCTTGTCCTTTAGACAGCTAAATCAATCATCCATTTGAAGAAAAAAGTAAAAAGTTATATGTAATAATAAATAAAAAAATAATTTGTTGTTCAAGTTATTTATTTACAAGCAATATTCTCATTACAATTTCATCAGCTTTAACATAAAAAAAGCATGTGGTATCTGTGGTATTTATCACATTAAATTGATGGATGTAATTTTGTATCCGGATTAATTTAGATGTAGCTTTAGTGTCCACTGGCTGTTTTATTTGCTTATCAAACACTTTAAATGACTAAATGTAGTCAGCATGCAGTAGCTAAATGTGATCACTTACATTTCAAGGTTTGTGCAAATGACTTTCACATTAATAATTTTCTTAGATACTTTTGCATAATTCGCCTAAGTGCTAGAAATCAATGGTTTTAATATTAGAAGCAGATATTGGGTTTAATGTTACTGAAAAATATATAATTGTTTTAGGCTAATTCCATATTATTGTTACAACTTAAATGCATGATCTCATAATGCATTGAAAACAAATGCTCAGTGTGAACGCAGGATATTGAAGGAAGCGTTAGTATTTGTCATGTGATCTCAACACTTCTGTCAAATGTCTTAACATTTCTACACTCGTGTGACATTTCTGTAGTGAATTCAGCTTTGAGAATGAAAACCAACCTGTTTGTTCCTCAGCATCTTCATGTTTGACTCTGAATGTTTCTTCACTCATGTCTTCACTCTCCTCTTTAATAAACTCCATCTTTGTTTGTTCCTCAGTATCTTCATGTTTAAATGTTTCTTCAGTCCTCATGTCTTCACTCTCCTCTTTAATAAATGCCATCTTTCTTTGTTCCTCAGTATCTTCATGTTTCAATGTTTCTTCAATCTTCATGTCTTCGGTCTCCTCTTTAATAAACTCCATCTTTATAATAGTGTGTCAAGTGGATCTCTGTTGATTCTCCAGGAGTTTTTCCTGTGTGTTTGTACACTGTGTCCTGTTTAAGATGAGAATAATAATAAAAAAATCAATGCAAACTAAATCCCTGGGCGCGTCTCAATCAGCTCCTAGTTCAGTAGTGCATTAGTAAGACAGTCGGAGAGTTAATAGACTTCTTTATAAAATGTATAAAATATACAAATTACCAAGAAGGTTCATATTTAGGTAAGTTATTTTTTTATTTAGATTTGGTATTCAATTACTTGCACATCATATCTAATTTATTACACTTTCATGAAATCATTCTCGGTTGTGATTCCCTCGTTTATGTTTGTTGTTGTCGTTTGTAGTTTGCGTGCCGCTGAATCGAATCACTGAATCATTTCACAAATGATTTGATTCAAATGATCCGGATTCTGAGTCTCTGGCTGCATCCAAAATCACATACTTCCATACTATTTAGTAGGCAAAAAGCAGTAGGCGAAGAAAAAGTATGCATGAAATCTCAAACACCACAAAAGAGTAGGCGAGATTTACCAGGATGAAGCACTATTTCTCGCAAGATTCAGGTGAACGTATACCTAAGTCTCGTTCGAATATGCCTACTTATCTACTACAGTGTTTCCCACACATAGACGAATCTGTGGCGGTGTGCCACAGATTAAATTCCTACCGCCACAGATTCAACACCGACCAAAAAAATAATAATAATAACAATAATAATGAAAGAGATTCAAAAATTAAAAAACCCACGCGATCATTTGTAAATGACAACGATTCCACATGTCTGTTAAACCTTTGAAAAGTCTTACCGGAACATTCAAATCTATATTTGCACTGCCGCTGACAGATAGAGCGGTCATCATGTTTATGTAAAAAAAAAAAAAAAGCTTTTTGGCAAAACAGCTTCACAAACAGTATTTTCAAATACCCAGTCGTTAATATTATCACAGCAATATTCTGATTAAAGGTCATAGTTTGGATATAAACACTGATGTGATGTCTATGGTAGAGATCAAATCAGAGCACGCCATTTTTTGAAAGTAATTGGCGCTTCAAGTAATGTTTGTGTCGATTGCTTTGTTTCGCCACTAGATGGAAACAACTGTTAAAAAATGTATTTGTCATTGACTACTAGAGATTGATTCAAAAACGCAGATTCATCCAGTTGTTTTTGTGAGCAAATCATTTTTTCATTCAAACCACTTTTTCATAAATTTAATATAAAAAGTTGGTGTATTAAATATATTCTTTTTTAAATATTATGCATTAAATTAATGATTCATTCAAATGAATTAAACACTTTTTAATAGACTGAAGCAATTAATATTTTGTCTCTTAGTTTGGAATTGCTAGGAAATCGTGATCTCTATTTAAAATAAAACGAATTTAAAAAAGCAAAACTAAATTAACCTTGTTAGGAAGCCCCGCAAAATAAGGTGCCCTAACAAAAGTTTTAGACTGTGCAGCAAGTAGGCTGTTGTATATGGTGCTAAATTAACGTAATAAAGTTCTGTGTAACCAATTATTAACATAAATTATTACACACACACACAACTCAAGTGTTCATTAGCATTAACAATCACAACAATTAAAGAGACAGAAACATCGAGAGCATCACAGATTTGTATTCACACACACCAAAAGTAAAAGAGATTCATTTACAAATGAACATTTACCTTTTTGCTGAATTTCCTAGGCAATAATTTCATTTCAACCAATATAATTGTCTTTAACAGTAATGACTGTCACACCAATGGACTGTCCTTGTGTTTGTTTTTGTTTCCATGTTCTCCTTGTACTTGTTTTTCCAGATGTTTTCTAATGCCTATATTTGTTTTTTTCTGTTCCTGTTTCCATTGATTTCAGATCTGTCTTGTCTTTCCTTTCATTTAGTTGAGTATTTAAGAGTGATCTGTTTGTGGTTTTCTCCTCTGATGTCTTACGTCCTTCAAGTGAATGTCTTCCTGTTGTTCTCCTGAGTTGTGTTTTAGTTTGTCCATTAAAGACTGTTTTAAGTTAGATCCTGCGTTTCCTCGTCTCCTCGTTTCCCGCTCCGTAGATTTGTGAAATATGACAATGGTATTGAAATGATAATAAATAGTAAATATCCAATCATAAATTTGCCTTAACAAATTGCTTAATGTACCTGTGTTAAAAGTAAATATTTCTTATTTGAAAGTACAAATGGTGATTATATAAACTTAATTCTTCAAGATTCTTTATACATAAAGGCAAATGTATACGCCTTTATTTATACCCAAACTTAGTCAACTGTGAGTATACATAGTACTTCATTACTATTTATGAAAAATATGAAAGATATTTAGATTATTTGCACATGTTTATTAAATCTTGATATTCTACATTATTTGGATTTTCATGATTTACAAGTTGTGTAAAATCATTAGAGTCAGGAGTGAAGGGTCAGCAAAGCAGACTCAGTGCCATGAATGGACTTAAAACCTGACTGAAATTTTCCGGGAGTACTTAGAAAATACCAAACACAAACTGTTTTAGTACCTTAGGTTAAAGAAACCACAGAATTAGGCTGATAGTTATTTAAAACAGATGTGTCTAAAGAATAATGACTGCAAAATACATTCAGAAAAGAGCATTAGAAACTCAGCAGAAAGATAAATGGCATTTGAATTTTAAAATAAATATATTTAGCTTTAGGAGTGTGTGAATATGAATGTGAAATGATGCTAAGTGTCATTGTCACCGGGGCGGACTGGGACTCGATCGAATGAATCGAATGCCCAGCCGCCCCTGTCTTTAACGCACCAACCACCGCGAGGAGCCGACACCACAGGCCCGCAACAGTTGGACGAAGCAGACAAAAGAAACGATTTTCCAAGAAATAACAATCTTTATTGAACACTATTTATCAATGAACTCAGACGTAATGAACTTCAACGTTTTCCAGATCTTCTTCCCACTACAGATAGATGACTTCGTCAGTGCACAGTAATGGAACAGTAATCCAACAGCTTACTTCACCAGCAATGCTGCATACTTCCGGACTCAGACGGTAGGTAGGGAGGTGAGATTCCTTTTCAGTACAGGATACTTCAGTTGGTGCACAATAGGGAGGCAGTGGTTGACGAGCTTTCTTCACCAGCAATGCTGCATACTTCAGGACTCAGACAGTAGGGAAGGAAGGTAAGGATTCTTCTCAGTACAGGATACTTTCGTCTGTGCATAATAGAGAGACAGTAGTTTAAAAGCTTACTTCACCAGCAATGCTGCATACTTCCTCAACTTAGACATTAAGCAGGAAGGTAAGGATTCCTCTCAGTACAGGATACTTCCGTCGTACTCCACCAGCAATGCTGCATACTTCCTAACTTAGACATTAAGCAAGAAGGTAAGGATTCCTCTCAGTACAGGGTACTTTCGTCGGTGCACAATAGGGAGACAGTAGTTTAAAAGCTTACTCCACCAGCAATGCTGCATACTTCCTAACTTAGGCATTAAGCAAGAAGGTAAGGATTCCTCTCAGTACAGGGTACTTTCGTCGGTGCACAATAGGGAGACAGTAGTTTAAAAGCTTACTCCACCAGCAATGCTGCATACTTCCTCAACTTAGACATTAAGCAGGAAGGTAAGGATTCCTCTCAGTACAGGATACTTCCGTCGTACTCCACCAGCAATGCTGCATACTTCCTAACTTAGAAATTAAGCAAGAAGGTAAGGATTCCTCTCAGTACAGGGTACTTTCGTCGGTACACAATAGGGAGACAGTAGTTTAAAAGCTTACTTCACCAGCAATGCTGCATACTTCCTAACTTAGGCATTAAGCAAGAAGGTAAGGATTCCTCTCAGTACAGGGTACTTTCGTCGGTGCACAATAGGGAGACAGTAGTTTAAAAGCTTACTCCACCAGCAATGCTGCATACTTCCTCAACTTAGACATTAAGCAGGAAGGTAAGGATTCCTCTCAGTACAGGATACTTCCGTCATACTCCACCAGCAATGCTGCATACTTCCTAACTTAGGCATTAAGCAAGAAGGTAAGGATTCCTCTCAGTACAGGGTACTTTCGTCGGTGCACAATAGGGAGTCAGTAGTTTAAAAGCTTACTTCACAGCGATGCTGCATACTTCCAGGCCTCAGGCAGAGAAGAGGTTAATTGTATTTCATCAGTATTGTTGTATACTCACAAGGCTCAGGCAGACGAGAGGTTAATAATATTTCTTCCAGCGTAGCTGTGGACTTACAGGGCTCAGGCAGAGAAGAGGTTAATATTATTTCACCAGCGTAGCTGTATACTCACAAGGCTCAGGCAGTGAAGAGGTTAATAGTATTTCTTTCCATAAACGTGTAAGCAGGGGTTGGGCCACTTCTCAGCAAAGACACACCACACTCGTGTTCACTTCAAATCCACAGCAATGAATCCATGTATATCAATGAGACAAAAACACTGCAATTCACTCACACAATAGGGCTGATCCGAGCCTCAATCCATCCGTTCCATTCACGTCGGGGATATTCAGTTCTCGATTCCTCTTCAGCACACTCTGAAACACATAGCTTCCCCACCAGTAAGATCTACATTCACTGTATCTTCTTCAAGCTTTCTGAATGTTGGAAAGATGGAATCCATTCACTTAACTTTCTCTCTCTCTTCCCAGCCGAGATCCAATCAATAAGTTCATCCAGTAGACGTTGATGGACGATTTCCACTACCGACAAATTTCCACAAACAAACTTGTCTCTGGAGCTGCCCTGGCACAACCAACTTCTCTCCCCGAAAGCAAACCCTCCCCCCAGGAAAACACCCGTCAGGAAACTCTCCCAGAAAACTCTCCCCAAGAACTCTCCCCGAAAAACTCCCCAAGAACTCTCCCCGAAAAACTCTCCAAGAACTCCCCCCGAAAAACTCTCCCCAAGAACTCTGCAGAGGCTTCTCTGAATGGTCCTTTTATGTGTGTCTCATGAAGCACACACACCTGCCGTGTGTTAGCGCTAATCAGGCCGGCCAATGTTTCTCCCACAACCGGAGTTAGAGTGAGATGTGTCGCACCCAAATCATTCCCTCTGGAAACTCGTACCTCGTCAGTTAAAAAAAAGGTTCCGCTCACTGAGCGTTTTTGTCACCCGTGACATCATCTTTTGTCTTTTAATGGCTGTTGATGTTTCTGCCTCATTTCTTTAATTGGTGTCTTTGTTTCTGATCAATATCTGAGTTAAATATGAATACAGAGGCTGAAGGTGAGACTTTTCCTGATCTCTGTGATAATGAGTCTATAGTTCTGCTGATTGGATTAGAGTCGCTGAAAATCTGGGCAAATTCCTGTAACTGCTTACATCCTTTGAATATTTTATCTTCTAATGACGATCCTGAAATCTGAATAAAACTACAGTGATTGAGTGTTTAGTCAGTCTGGATGACTGCAGCGTCACACAGTAACATCTCAATAAAGATCTGATGAAGATTCACTCAGTCTCCTGATCTTCTCTTCTGAGTTTACTACAGCTCTAACTGGATGTTGCAGGTATTTTGGTTTCAAAACTTTTAACTTCACTAAAATCATAACTCTAATATAACATGAATGCACTTCTAAAGATTGAGTTTGTAAAGCAGGTATTGTATCTTGTATTTATTAACTGAACTGTTCACTGTTAAAAGGGAAGATGAGGAGTAACAACTGAATATGTTGACATGGTTTTTGCCAATTAAAGATGCAGAAAAGGTCATAATCAAGTTTAATAAAGGAATGGCAGAGAGGATGGGAAAAGGAAATCAAGACACATTTTTCTGTTCAATCTAAAGTTAGAAACAAATGTTTTTTACTTGTCCATCCTGTAGGGATTCAGTTAAACTGTAGAGTTTGGGGCATTGTGGGTTTAATACTTTTTCGTATATAGTAGGAAAGCATATTTTTCTCTTTTTTTTCTCCTTTAATATTCACTCACAAAGACTGTTGATGCTGATCAAATACCATGATGTGAGTCTTAATTTGAAGTCATTTTCATTTATTTGTGCAGATCGGCTTTTTTTAAAGAAAATAAAAAATAGCGCACATTGTAGACACACAAAGTCATTCCCCATAATATTTTCCCTCCTTTCAGCGCTTCTCACTCCAGTCCAGCGGGTGGCACTAACACACATACACTTCTGTTTGACAAACACCATTAAACCTAAGAAGAAAAAGATTAGTTTCACTGCTCTCTGTTGTTTTGTTGTGATTCTGTTTTAGTTCAGCCTGTGAGAAATGAAGTTTCTGTAAACAGAAAAAAAAAAACAGTTTTTGAATCCAGTCAGTAAATACCTGTAATATCCTCATCTTCACAGCTGTGACTAGGTTTGGAAGCGAGCAGGAATATCTGGAGAAGTATCTGCTGATCTGAGATCTGCTGCTGTGAAGATGGAGTTTGTTAAAGTGGAGAGTGAGGAGAACATGAGTGAACTAGAAACCTGGAGAATAAAACAAGAGGAACCAGAACTTTTGAGAATAAAACTGGAGGAACCAGAACCTTTGAGAATAAAACAAGAGGAACCAGAACTTTTGAGAATAAAACAAGAGAAACCAGAACTTTTGAGAATAAAACAAGAGGAACAAGGAGGTTGGTGTTTAATCTTCATTCATCTTTAATGACTGTTTGTGGTACATTATTTCAAAGTTTTATTAATACTGAGTTTCAAGCTGCTTTAGATTTAGTAAATTGTAATAGAAACAATATTTAAAGCAGATCAGTCTGTTAAAGTATAGATGGGGCAGCAAAAGCACTTCCAGATCTAGTAAGAAACATTTAAATTCTGCATAGGGATGCATCGATATGTATCGACCGATCACCTGCGCGTTTTGTCAGTAAAGCCGGTTCTGTACTACACACAGCCGTTGTTTACCGACGAGCTGCGCAAATCAATGTTCATTATCAGCGTGTATTATCTGTAGAATATACGGCTCAACGTGAAATCACGCACCTGATGGCATTTACTGCTGATTACAGAACCGGCTTTACTGACAAAACGCGCAAGTGATCGGTCGATACATATCGGTGCATCCCTAATTCTGCACAGAATTTTTGGTAACATTTTCTATGAAGCCCCTATTTATAATACATTATAAAGTATTTCTAAGGCATTGTAATGAATGCATCATAAAAAATAAAAAAATAAATAAATCTTATAATATGTTCTCAAATAATCATAACAATTACAATATACTAAAGTACTTGAGTATTTGGGGTTCTAACTTTTAAGATTATGATTATTTATTAGACACAATGGGCGGCTAATTAAATCTACGCAATTTTTAATGGACTATATCCTATTACAATTTTTTTTTTTTTTTTACATTATATTTCATTTTATTATGATAGGCCCCCTGGTCTACTGACTAGAAGCAACTTTCCAACTACACTAACACTCCTTTATTAATAGTATTATTCAACTTAGGTTAAGGTTTGGCTAGGTAGAAGGTTCACAAACTTGCAAAGTTACATATCAGTTTTGTCTTTTGGGGAACCATTAAAATACAGTGTTAGAATATATTTAGCATACTACTAATAATAATTATTGCTAGCTGTCATGCAGTTGAATAGTTACTTATCAAAAGCTGTCTAAAGGGTACCATCAAAATAATCTAACTAATAATACAAACGTGTCATGTTATCCATTCATCTGATACATTAACTTTTGGCTCTTTGATAGATATAATTATTGTTATTATTATTAATACTTATAAGTGCTCTTTTTATGCTTCCAGTAAAGTGACATGCGTAACGTGGTAATCAGTCCCTCCAGAAATTCGCGATGTTGCGATCGCGCCAATTCACGCAAATTCAGCCGATCCCCGCGATTTATTTGCGGCCTTGCAATTTCATCCAATCACCGCGACTTTACCGCAAATTACCTGCAAATATCACTGCGAAAGACCCCGCAAAGCAATTCAGGGCTCGAAATTACCACCATTTTTACCCCCTTTAAAGGAACACTCCACTTTTTTTGGAAATAGGCTCATTCTCCAACTCCCCCCGAGTTAATAAGTTGAGTTTTACCGTTTTGAAATCCATTCAGCCGTTCTCCTGTTCTGGCGATATCACTTTTAGCATAGCTTAGCATAGATCATTGAATCCTATTAGACCAGTAGCATCACGTTCAAAAATGACCAACGAGTTTCGATATTTGTCCTATTTAAAACTTGACTCTTCAGTAGTTATATCGCGTACTAAGACCAGCGGAAATGTAAAGATACGGTTTTCTAGGCCGATAAGATTAGGAACTACACTCCCATTCCGGCGTAATAGTCAAGGAAGTTTGCTGCCGTAACATGGCCGAAGCAGGCGCAGTAATACCACACAGCACATGTGCAAATGTTTACTTCCGTCAACATATCCAACGTGCATGCACAGCACAGACAGCGTTCCTCGCCATGGAGACATTTGTGAGAGACGATTTAGAAGATATTTACTTTGGTGCAGATCCTAAACCGTATCAATTTGAACCAGAATTCACTGAAGCTAAGGTTTTGGTACGCGAAAGACAAGAAAGTGTGTCTGAACTGCCTGGGACAGAAGGGATGAGGAGAGCAGATTCGCGCTGGTGGGGCTTGCCAACCCATGCCAACTAAAAGTGAGTGCCTGTGTTGTCGCGAGTGGGACCAGGTATTGCCATCGATGGCAAGGGTGGATCTACCTGATGAGGAAGTGTCAGGTCGCAACATCCGAGGACTTGCATTCACTGCAATAGTCGATTTTTTTTTCCGGTTTGACAAAATAAACTAGAAAAAACGTCACACGCCGAGTGGACCTAATGGCCAGCTGTCGCAAGAGTAAGTTATTCCTGCTACATTATATAATATAAAGATTTTAAATGCATACTGTCAGTTTGCATTTTCAGGCTTACATTCATGATGTACACTTTTACTCAAAACTCACTTTAAAACACCACCGACTGTTCGCAATAACTTTCTTTTGCAATCACACATGGAATTTGGTCATAGCAAATACTAAGCCAACTGTTCGCCCAAACCTAGTCGTCAGGGGTTGCATTTCACAGGTAACGTTAGCAATTAATCATGTTTCACTTACAGCCGTGGGCGATGCTCCTTGTTGTCCTGTCTGTAACGTTAGTTTGAAGATTGTTGGGATCGCCGTGTCCTTTAGACGCCGTGCTGTAGTACCAGTAAAACTATCCAAATAGTCATCTGGTTCAAAATCCTCGGAGCAAACACGCCATTTCTTGATCGTTTCTAACGGTGTTTTGAGATCTATGTTCAGAGCAGCCAGCCATTGATTCATTAGTCGAAATTGCTTTTTTTTTCGTGGGAATTCTATGAAAGATGGTAGTAGATTACGTCTTCGACTTACTATCACAGCCCCTTACAATGCACATAACCATAGCTAATCACACACAGGTAAATCCAGCCACTAACAATTTACCAGCTGCAACTCTGACAGCTGCAACAACCGGAATTACACAAACTTAGCACCGGTCACATTGGAAGTTACCTAGCTGGGATCTAATTTCAGGCGCTGTGTGATATTAATGCACCTGCTTCGGCCATGTTACGGCAGCAAACTTCCTTGACTATTACGCCGGAATGGGAGTGTAGTTCCTAATCTTATCAGCCTAGAAAACCCCTGCTTTACATTTCCGCTGGTCTTAGTACACGATATAACTACAGAAGAGTCAAGTTTTAAATAGGACAAATATCGAAACTCGTTGGTCATTTTTGAACGCGATGCTACTGGTCTAATAGGATTCAATGATTTATGCTAAGCTATGCTAAAAGTGATATCGCCAGAACAAGAGAACGGCTGAATGGATTTCAAAACGGTAAAAATCAACTTATTAACTCGGGGGGAGCTGGAGAATGAGCCTATTTCCAAAAAAAGTGGAGTGTTCCTTTAATGCCTAAATGCATCTTCATGAATTAGGCATAATCAAAGATTTTTGTTTTTGATTTGAATTATTTAAATTATTAATTTACAGATCCGGATGATATATTGCTCTAACCTTTATGAGCAGAAATGAAGTTTCACATCACACCGGCACTTCCATGTCCTGCAAAGCCAGCTTCAGCATTCACTCTCTGCACAAACAACTGGATATGCGCCTAATATAGCACACAGTTAGGTTAAACGATTAAACTAATATTGTGATATACTTGTGATATACTAAAATTAATTGAAATCGTGATTACTTGAGACGGCTAAATTAATCTGCCGCTTGGTCGTTACTTTAAAAAACAAAAACTTGAATTCAACAAGTAAAAAGTGTTCCAAATATATTTCTAAATTTACTTTATAAACTAAATAAACGAAAATAAATGTAATCACTTTGCTATTAAAAACAGCAGCTGTGTAATAGGAAAGAGAAAAAAAGTCCAGCCGGCCTCGGGACAGTAATTCTGATGATCTGTCGGACAAGGTCCAGGCGAGGTTGTACACATTTTTGCAACGAATGTTTGTTTAATAGCCTATAATTAATAGCCTAGGCTATTATTTATTTGATTTATTTTAGCGTTTTGTAGGCTGCATTGTTCACTGACGGAAGTGTTCAAATAAACACACGTTTGTTAATAATGTTTGAGACTCATTTATTTTGGGTTTCAAAATAATATATGCATTTTATATATAGACATACACAAACCCAGATAGCACACATACGTTGGGCCGACGTCGTCCCGACTTACAAAATTCCATCGGCGCGATGTCGCTCCGAGGTCGTTTGCTAATCGGCAAGACGTCGCCGCGATGTCGGCATTTGATCGCAAATGCTCTCCGGCCGACATTCGGCCGATGCAGCTTTAAATCCCGGCTGCTCGGCGTGGGCGCGGTTCACCGGCGTTTCGCTCATTCCTATTCTCACGTACCACCCGCGGCAGGAGCCGCTGGTTTATAATAAAACAATAGACACGACACCACTCTCAATAACGGTTGCTTGTTTATTAACATTTTCAAGGCAGACATTAAACATACAAATACATTTACATTTATCAGATATATTTGTATCAAACGTGACATACAAATGAGAATCATTCACTCTTTCAAAGATTAACCACAGCATTTGCAGTAAAACCATAGTAAAAACTAAATAAATATTTTTACTACAATAACCGTTTAACAATGACTGTTGCATTAAAACCACAGTAAGTACAAAACTAACCATTACTATAGTATTTGCAGTAAAACCATAGCAACCACATTTATTATGATTTTAAAAAACTATGGTTACTACAGTCATGCTTACCACAGTTTTACTTTAGTATTACTACAATTCAATTATAGTAGAACCATGGCATCAAAACCTTATGAACCAAAAAAAAAAAAAAACTTGTTTACTACACTTATAGTTGCTACAGTTTTGCTATTGAAAAACCATGGTTAACTGCTCTATAATTATATACACACTTCATAATACTTATCATTTCAAAGTAGGTTTACAGAAAATGCATTTTTTTTCAAGGTTACAATGTAAAAAAAAAAAAAAAAAAACTTTAATCAGCCAGAGGTGACTGAGACTTACTGGGAAAGATCTTTTAGCAACAAAGAAATGTCCATATGACAGCAGCTCAAAGATAAAGGTAATAATTAGAGATGCACCGATCGATCGGCATCCGATCGCAATCGACCGATAGGGGCGCTATCGGTTTTGATCGGAGTTCTCAAAATAGATCAGAGCAGGCCGATCAGATGACGTTTACAACAACAAACAGCCGCCAGAGCACGCATTCCCACTTCTCAGACTAGGGTCTCCTAATGGGCGCGGCTGTCTCTACAACGCATTAACACTGAAGATGACGTCGCCGGTGAGGGGATTTCCTCCCCTCTGGTCTATGCATCCCTGCCTCTGCTGAATTATTTTTATCCACGGTGGGGATAAAACGTCCCGCGAAGCCGCTCCTACGTCCCGATCTAAATCAAATTATTTGCAATAAGCGCTTTAAAGGCGTCTAAATCAAATGATTCGCCATACGCGCTTTGAAGTTGAACGTACTGAATCAAATGATTCGCGATCCGATTGGAGCGCTTCAAAACAGTGAATCTTTTTGCGACGCAGCTGATTCTGAGTTTCCAAAAAGCTCCGTTGATACTTTGCTCACCTTCTCTATAAAATGTATTCGTTGTTTGAAATTAAACCATTACTATTAATACAATGTTTTTATTAAATTGTGATCACATAATACAGCTTCTGTCATATAAAAAAAAATTCATGACCTGACACTCATTATCTGGTTCTTGCCTAAAAAGACGGGTATAATGCGCGTTGTTAACAGATTACAGTAACAGTTTGGTCAACCTCTCCCTATGGAGAGAGAAAAAAAAGTTTCTAAAAGCATCCCCCCTTCTGTTTTTTTTTTTTCACAAATTGCACCCTTTATATGTATATGTATGTGTATATGCATATGTATGGCATATTTATTTTATTTTTCCACAAAAAGCTTGTTGCTAAACTCTAAATTGTGATTTTAAGAAAGAGCCTCCTGAGAGTTAAATGTTTATTATGGTGCACATGTGTGTTTTGCACAATCATTTTTTTATTTTAAGATTTAACTCTTTTATTAGATTTAACTTTTTCCACAGAAAAACTAAGGTTCATAGTTTACAAATTGTGTCAGCTCTAAAAGAGTAAAAAATGTTGTGTTGTACATAATTACTGCCAAAAGACAGTTTAAGATAGTAAGCAACACTTACTCTATGTAAGCTGAGTCCAAGTTGTCTGAGAGTCTTGAGAGTGTTCAATATTGAAATTTGCCTCAGCCTGCAATAAAACTGGTCAATTCATGATACTTTCTCATTTCCTACTTTTTATACTAATAATACAATGTCAATGTTTGTACATGAGACAACAATATTGAAGAATTTATGGATTTGACGCTGTGATCGGTAATATCGGGATCGGCAGATACTGCTTTTGGTGATCGGTGATCGGTGATCGGCCCCCAAAATCCAGATCGGTGCATCTCTAGTAATAATCTATTTTCATTGCCACATCAGAATCTAATCTATCTTCATGGCAAAAACCAATGTACAATATTACAAGAGCTACATGAACACAAAATAAAAACTGAGCAAACACTACAGCAGTTAAAATGTTTTAAGTTATATGATACAAATTTTAAAATCTTTTATGATAAAACATTACTAAAGTCTCCAGTGAAGTGTTCAGTTAAACACAATCATTTAACATTATTAAAGGGTAAGTTCAACAATGTTCAATCCACTTTGTATGTTACAAAGTTGTTAATATATGTAAAAGATTTCTCTGAGATCCCCAGTTTATTTATGAGCAAAACTCTGCTGCATGACGGAAAACGCAGTATTTTGTCATTTTGTTGATGCAAAAAGTGTTTTTGTCAAAATTCATCATTTCATTATGAGTCATCCTGCAGAGTGTTGCTTATAAGTAAAAAGGGATTTATAGGTAAACAGATTTACAGATATTAGAAACACTGCAATAATACAAAGCGGCTTGAAAATGTATACCCTTAAAGGCAATATAAGGATAATATTTCACAGTTTTGTATGTCCATGTACAGCTGGCATCATCTGAAGACTTGAGTGTTGCCGTCTTCTGAAGTCTTCACAAGTAAGGCTGGATTCGATCTTGAACTGGCGTAACCTCTGGTTAACCTTGGGATGGGCATCCAGAGAAAGAAACAGGAAAGCAAAAGGAGAAAGATTAGCATAGCAGCTTTTCATATTATTTCAGACAAAGGATGATTTATTTAAATTACATATAATTGTAGTGCAATGTTTTGAGATGTGTTATGTGAATGCTTGGCTAAAAATGTGTATTTTTATTTAATTTAAACAAAAAGATTGTACCTGACCCCTGGACATTATCAGGAAGACTATTTTAAAGTTAAGGAATAAAATACAAAAAATGTGCTTATATACTTTAGTGGACTTTGATACATTCTCACTATTATCAATAGTCCAGAGTTTTGTAACCTCATTAGAGGCCAAGTACTATCGCTGCTGTTGCCCGTATTTGTGTTTATTGTGATCTGGTTTAATCACAATAAGAATTTTTATAGAACCCTTGGTAAATATATTATTTGCCCTCAGTATTCAGGGAACAGACACGGAATGGACTACATATGCCACAGTATAATTTTAAGGGTTAGTTCACCAAAATATGAAAATTCTGTCATTAATTCCTCACTCTCATGTCATTCTAAAACTGTTAGACCTTTGTTCATCTTAAAACCACCAATTAAGATGTTTTGGATGAAATCTGAGAGCTTTCTGACCCTGCATATACAGCAAGGGCCCTGACACGGTCAAGACACAGAAGGGTAGTAAAAGCATTATTAAAATAGTCCATGTGACATCAGCGATTCAACCTTCATTTTATGATGCTACGAGAGTACCAATTTAGTTTCTTTTGTGCACAAAATTACTCTCAGAGTTTCATAAAACTACAGTTGAACCACAGATGTCACATGGACAATGTCAACAATGTCATTACTACCCGTCTCTGTCTTGGTGGTACCCTTGCTGTCTATGCAGGGTCAGAAAGCTCTTGGATTTTATCAAAAATATCTTAAATTGTGTTCAGAAGATGAAAGGAGGTCTTACGGGTTTGGAACAACATTAGCGTGAGTAATTAATGACAGAATGTTCAATTTTATGTGAACTAGCCCTGTAAGTGGGAGGTACATCATAACTGTAATGTGCACTTCCTTTCAAAAGTTTACGTCTTTGAAATAAGACACTTCTGCTCACCAAGGCTGCATTTATTTGATCAAAAATGAAGTAAAAACAATAATATTGTAAAATATTATTACAAATTAACAGATTTTTGTGAATATATTGTGAACTTAATTTCTTTTTATCAAAGCTGCATTTTCAGCATCTTTACTCCAGTCTTCAGTGTGACATGATCCTTTCAGAAATCATTCTAATATGGCGATTTGCTACTGAAAAAAAAAAAAAACATTTTTAATTTATAATTATCAATGTCTTATCATTATCAACTATCAAAAGTTAAAGGAAACATTTCTGTTTAAAATAAATGCTGTAAAAAAAAAAAAAAAAAAAAACTTTTTTTATTCATCAAAATATCCTCCTGCTTTAACTCAAACACATGATTAATGATTTCTGAAGGATCATGTGACCCTGAAGACTGGAGTAAAGATACTGAAAATGTAGCTTTGCATCACAGAAATAAATTAGTTCTCTAACTATATTAAAATAGAGAACAATCATTTTAAATTATATTAATTTTACAATATTACTGCTTAACTGTATTATTTATCAAAATACACAAAGCTGTGGTGGGCAGAAGAGACTTTACCATACCAAAACTTACGAAACAGTAGTGTATGTTTGATATTTTACTTACTAGATCATTGGTTTACAGTACTTTGGAGAAGAAGGTTCACTCTGAGTCTGCTGATGTGCCACAGGCCATCATCATGGAAGAATCTAGGAACAAAACATGCAGTTTGTCACAGAGACCACAATGTTTAGTATGCAGTTGCTGGTTTATTAGAAGGTTAAACAAGTTAAAGTACAGGTACACTGCAGAAAAAAGAATACATAATATACTACAATTATATAACAGAATATGTTTTTAGTGTTAAGTAGTTACATTTGGCTGTGAAAAGCTTCTTAAAATTACTATAATAAATAAATATTTAATTTAGCAAAATAAATTAACAGACACATGGTTATATAGGTTAAATATATTGTGTGAAAAATGCATATTAAGTTATTTTTATGAGCTTCTTCGGTTCACCTTTATTTCCTGCTTCTGTCAGCAGCTCTATTCAGACATTTTGAAACCTTGGAGCTTCCCTTCTGTTGTGGAGGCTTTATTTCTGTCCTCCTGAAAGAACATATTTTGTCAGTATGTGTTTACCTTACAAGATCAAGAAGCATTTTCACTTGTTTTCAGCCATTTAGGTTCAATAAATGAGCCTACTTCCAATAATCCACAGACAATCTGTCAGCAAAAAAAAAAATAAAAAAAATAAAAGTTTCATAAACAAGAGCTCAATCTCTAGAGTTAGCATACCTCATCTGTGAGATGCTAACGAACTTTTTCGAAGACATTAAACCATTTCTACAAAGTAAATATTCAACAGAAACGAGTCAATTACAAGTAAGGAACAGTTATATGTAATACTTGTGTGATTTTAAGCACTAAACTTACCTAAAAGCAGCGACGACAACAGCACCGAGAGACGGAGTTTGAGTGTCAGGTGTCTTGCTGCAGCCCCGTTTCCATGGCAACCTCTCCAGTGTAAACTTAGATATTCAACATATTAAAATACGTCAAAGTCACGCAGTATTTACAAAAGTAAACATCTAGAATTGAAACATTACATTATCAATCTAGTCTCATTTAATCATTATCCAATCATGAATTTAAAACAGATTTTTAGTTTAAAAAGGAACCGCAACAATAACGTTAGCATGGCTCACCGTAGAGACGGAGACTTTCTGGCAGCCTGAAACAGTGAAAACACGACGAAAAACGTTAGTTAGGACAAAGCAGTGTAACACTATTGAAATAAAAACTAAAAACAAACTCTGAACTAAGCTTTTTGCTGCTCAGCGTCTAACGTTAGCTCGTCCCCTCAGAAAAACTACTGGAAACACAGTAATCCGTTAACGTTAGCTTAACAAGTAAAAGTTATTTGGAAATGAGCCCAAGTCTCAAGTTGGGACTGCGGTAAAGTTAGTTTCATATTCGCACATTCGGACTTCCGCGTTCAATAACTCTGTTAATCTGCATCAAAAAAGGCTATTTTTGGTCAAACATCATTACCCACTATTATGAGCACAAACTACAACGCATTTTTCTGCAGAAGTCGGCGTTTTAAAGAAGCTGATAAACACGCTTACCTCTATGGAGTGTCGTGACGTCATCGCTCATCTGAGGGACCGTCTTCAAATTACGTTTCCATTACGGCAGCCTGCTAACAATTCACTGTCCATGGTACTAAAGTCATCAGAGAACATGACATCAAAGATTTTAAATAGTTACATTTTATAGCTGAAACAAATCCATTAATACAATTTTAAACAATAATAAATGTAAATGTATTTTGTAATTTTCTCTTTATATTTTTTTAATTGTTCTAACTGTATGTCAGGAGTGTTCATGATCTTGATCTTGTCTATTACAATGAGTTATTTATTTATTTGCTTGGTCAGACACATAACTGTAACACGACAGTGTACTCAAGTAAAAGCACCCCAAGGTGGCAGGTGTTGTCCAGCAAATGCGATATTCATATTTTGTTCAATTGATTATACAACCTATTCAGCTGTGGATGCACAAATACAATAATGAAGATACATTTATGCTTTATATATATTATATTAGTCATGGAATCCCCGACTGCCCTCTGCAACTGGAGCGGTTAGCCAAGCTCAGGTCTGGGTGTACAAGGGTACCAGACAGAGCTAAATTCCCTCAAACGAAAGCAAAAGCAAATGAAGACATGGCAAACTATCCACATGTGTTTTGCAGCGTTCAGCAATGTAGCTAATCACAGACACAGAGATCTCTATAACTAAGATTAGTGACCTTTTCCAGAATCAGAATTCTCGACCGTGAGCCCGTCTTTTTTCCCCTTTTCCCAAAACAACTTAATACTAATAATAGTTTCAGCTATTAAAATAGTTCAATAGCAAAGTGATTGTATCTAGTGTCGTTTTTTATTAAGTAAATTTAGAAAAACGTTTGGAGCATTTTTGTTTGTTTAATTTTGTATAATAAATTTAAATATAATAATATAGGGGAGAGCGGGACACAATAACTTTTTGGATTTCGCGGTTTATGTAAATCCACCCGGGGTTCAGAGTACAATTTTTATCCACATTATTTTCACACTTGTCTAGTACAAATATATTGCTCTGTTTCATATTTACAGTGTATACGCTTTTCGTTATTTACCTCAAAAGAAAGGAAGTGAAACGTGACAACATGCCCCGTAGGTGGGGACCGTGGGGTACATTGTAACATCTGAGGGGCACGTTGTAACACGACCGTATGACAGCTTCAAATGTTATCTGATCGAATGAAAAAAATATATGCACAACAAACTAAAATATTTTGTCAGTAAAATACATGTGTTAACTTTTTCAAATGAAGTAATGACGTTTAAAAAAAAAATCTAATTTTGGAGTTTGACAATGAACATATCGCAACAATGCTTGGAACGGCCCTGATCGCAACACACAGCTGTACAGTAGTTCAAAAAACAATGTGGACAAATAGATGAAACACATTTAGACATTCAGAAAAACACTCCACACACAGCTCTCATAGAACACCACACACATAAACCAGCCAAAATGCTTTACATTTGTTGAAATAATAACATCTGAACACTAATTGTCATCCTTAATTCACCTGTTTCTTGTGGTTTCTTATCAAAACCCATACAAGTAAATAGTGTAAATTGCACCGCTAATGTCATAGAATAGTGTAGTTTAATAACAGCGGGGCATATTGTAACACAGTGTAACGTTCCCCATCTGCAGGAATATAAAACAGGTTGTCTTCTGCTGGTTTTCCAAGCATTAATAAACTGTCTAAATTGATAAATAACAAATTGGAGATTAAAATAATAGCAGATTTGTCTAATTTTAAATGAATACTAAAAACTGAAATGAAAAGTTTACTTCAGCCAGAAATGTACTTTTACTATGGTAAAATAGATATTCAGCGATCTTCAAAAGGCTTTTGAATTTTGACGCACATTTTGCTCTGCATAGTGTTGCTATGGCAACTAGTAAATACTGTACATTTGGTTATGTTAGCATGTGTGGAAATATTTAAACCACGTTTGTTACAATTAACCCCGCGTTAGGTTGTGCCCTGCTTGATCACCCCTAATGTAGGCCTACGTTTTTTGAGCGCCCAGCAGACAACTAATCATATTCTGTTTGATCATTTTGCCTTCTCAAATCATCACGACTTGCCTTAAAAAAATCTATAGATATAAAACAGTTCAAGTACTGAACAATTAGTTTAAACGTTAAACCTAAATAAATGTGCGCTGTTGCATAGTGTGTGCAGAGCATTAATAAACCCATAAAAGGGTTTATCCAAGAGTTTGCTTTGCAGGACATGGAGACGCCAGTGCGATCACTTGCATTTTTTTCAGTGAAAGCAATTTAAAAGTATCCATGTTATTTGTGTACACTCAACAAAACACAAACAAAAAAGAAAACAAACATGATGCGTGTTCTGCCGTCCCGTTATTGAACAGGAGCTTCACAACAAATAACGAAACTCCGCAAAAACATTCCTCACAGACAAGATAAATATATATATAAAAAGCTTTAAATTGTTACTTAACGAAATAAAACAAATCGAAAACAAAAACAATTTCATTATGTAATTGGTAGGCTAAATATGAATTTCTCTCTAAATGCGTGTCCCAAAAAGGAGATTGCAGACAGGATCTTTGCTGCACTGACTCATAATATACTAGTTTATTAATAAATAATTCAAACAAGTTCTTACTCTTTCCTTGACACATTCATTGTTATTTATTTTTGCCGGTGCTTTGTGGCAAGTTTCAGCCTATTGTGTGCGCTTGAACGCGGATC
>NW_027394282.1:935487-992470 GCF_049309525.1 Garra rufa
ACCCATTCAAACGCTTACTGCCGTGAAGTGTCGTGTTGTGCGGCTCGCGGCCGATTATGTCAAAACTCACTGGATGTCATGGCAACTGAATCACAGTAGAAAACTTTAAATATCTTGCCTTCCCTTTAATTTCGGACCATCTCCTAAAAGACATTAAACACTACACAAATGATTCTGACATGCGTTTATCAAAGTAGGAAATCCAGATTTTTAATCCCTTAAATTACTGCTGTTGAAATACGAAATGGTGGCGGGTCCGGATCCGGACCGGAGTCCGGACTTTGAGAAGTGCTGCTGTAGACAATAGACTGCAAAAATTCCCACACTGGTGCGCACTGCTTCGGAAAATGGATGTCCAACACGTAAAAAAGTTTAAAGCATGTGTCCACAGCACAGATAAGTGTGTTTCGGTGAAGTGCCTGCTTGCCGACAACAACAAACGCTTGATGGCAGTTACTGCAATCCCAAAGCCCAAGGACAAAGGGGAAGGGTTTTGCGAGATCAGCCTCCTTTAGGTACTCAACCATGTTAGTGCCAACCTGTTAAAAACAGAAGAACGTTAAAAACATACAAAAATCACTTTACACACACACAATGCAGCATTAAACAAAATCCAATCCATGACAAATAATTAATTTAAAGCTCTCCTGAGCTGATGTTTTTTCTTAATTAATACTGTAGTCTGATGTCTACTTATGATATTTGTGTGGTTTTTACATAAAAAATTCATAATAAACAATAAGTTATATGTTATTTTATACCCTGGTTTTGAGGTAGGCTCCAGAAACGATCGATTTTAATGGGCGTCTTACATTGAAGACTTTGAAGTAAACGCCTACAGCTCTGTGATTGGATAACGGTGCGTTCACACCGGACGCGAATGAAGCGGCAAGCGCTAGTGATTTACATGTTAAGTCAATGCAAAGACGCGAATAGCCGTCCAGCGGCACGTATTGAGCGTTTCAAGCGATTGCCACGCCATTCGCAGGAGTTCAAAAATCTGAACTTTGGCGAAAATTCGAGCCGCATTAACCAATCAGGAGCTTGCTCTAGTCGTGACGGAGGCAGAAATCCGAAACAACAATGGAGGACAAAATCACCGTTGCTGTCTGTGGTTACTCGGAGCTGTACAATACATCTTTGGACTTCTGTATAAACAGGAATAAAAAGGATTTGGCTAGGAAGAAAGTGAGTGAAGTGGTCGGACAATCTGGTTAGTTTTAAAAAACGCTCTTTACTCAATTTGACCTACATATACATACATATTGAGACTACAAGCAAGCTAAAGCTGGCAAATTGAGCTCATTCAACTATTTTACAACTACTTTCCCGCTGACGAGTGGCAGAAGCCCCTCCCATGACGCGAATTTGCATCTGTTGTGAAGAAAATGTCACGCGCGAGTAAACTCAAATGTTTTTTCCCAAATGTTTTTTCCGGTGTGAACGCACCATAAGAGTTTTGCGTAGTAAGTTACATTAGAGTTTCTGTGAATAGACACGCAGGCTACGAGTAATCAGGATCAAGCGGTCTTTTACAATGCAATATTGACACGTACTCATTACTCACAGTAAAACACTGAATATTCCTGTCAGATCAGTTACTGATGAATCAGTGTTGTTTTAAAAAGTCAAACTCCCTGCAAATGCAACGTTAACCTTTTGTTTACACAAGAATCACGTTGAAGTGAACAGACATGCTGCATTTAACTCACATCAGCTAAAACTTCTAACTGAATATAATATATAAAGACACATTAACTACACGACTCACCAATTCACATATTCCAGAGGAAATGTTGACCAAAAAGACATTTTCACTAAAAATTGAATATAACTTAGACAGGAAAAGGCCGTAACGTAATTACAACAGGCATACCTTTACCGATTGGCAAACCCAAAACAAACCGAGATAGATTATACTTTTTAATACTGTTAATGTAATGTGAAACGCCAAATTTGGTATATTTTAGCATTTGTTGATGTACAGTATTAGTTTCATACATTAAAAACCCACAAACATACCTTTTCTGTCGATTCCTGAGGTGATTCAAAATGGCCCCAAAGGTAGCGCTTGGCTCGTCGAGTAGGGGGAGTGGCTTACTCTCTTAACTGTCACTTGATTGGATAAAATCAGTAACCCAATGTTAGGTTACACAAAAACAATCCAACACTGAGTAAAACAACCCAAATAAATGACCCAACAGGCTTAACCCAGCAGTTGGGTTAAAAAAACAAACCAACATTTTTACAGTGTATATTCAGAGGTATCTTTGTATGTGTTAGGGTATTAAATTGTTGAAACATTGTTTATTTTACATGTATGTATTTTCGTATATTGTTTGTTTAATTATATAATTGTTTAATAGACTATCAGTCCAATGTGATACGCTGGTCGTGATGGGGCGGAGACTGTTGCCCTTTAAGAGCGCACTATTGAGACCAGGAGAGGAGCTCGTTTGTTACGCTCAATCTCGTGTGGTAAACTGGTAGAGCTGCAGTGCGCAGGCGTCGGCGTGAATCAAGCCTGTCGGAAAAACCATGCGGGAATGCTAAAGGGGTGCATGGCTCGGTGGATGTCAGCGTGAGAGTTCCAGTCCACGAGTGGTTGCCGTGGCAGTGACGATAACAGACGAAAGGCCGGGAGCTGAACAGAGGTGCGGCTAGGAGCGCGAGTGAGCAGAGCGAGCGAGCGAGCAAGAAAGCACGACACAGACGGAGAGTGCCGAGTGTACAACGCTGGATTTGAATGGGACTGGGTAGCATATGGCTGCCCAGTCATATTGTGAGTACCCTTTTTAGTATTTGATCATCCAGCAACCGCAGTGTAACAGATGAAGACCTGTGTTTACTCCACAGCATTCAAAGTTTGTAAATGAGGACTTAACAAAGGCATTGCCAATATCCTAGCTTATAAACACTAATTCTTTTCCCTTTTTTGTGTGCTGTGGCACTGGTTTGGAGTGGATTGTGGTGTATTATATGCACGAGAGTATTAGTAATGTGTATGTGTGAAGTGGTCTAGAGATACTGGCAGTGTTCTGTTTTATTCTTTTAGTGGTGGGGCGCTTTGTGGAGTACCTGCTGCAGTGGGACTAAATTGTGACTGTTGCTGGGGACCAGAAAGACATTACGTGTGGACTGCTTAAAGATGGCGTATGGACTGCATTTCTCTTGCAAAGCATTCTTCCTCTATGCTGTTTTTAATTCATATTTTTAATGGAAATAAAGTGTTTGTAATACAATCTATCCCTTGAGTGTCTGTGATGCCTTGCCCTCAGTGTTGAAGTTGAGTCCTACTAAGCTAAATTCGTAACCACAAATTGGGTCCTGGATCTCAGTAACAAAATCCAGGTGGCGTAGTCGGCAATTGGTTGGTTAACAGTCTTTTAGTAATATCAAAGTATTCTAGTTACGCCCCCGGCGTGACATTTGGCGTAGTCGGCAGGATTTTTGAACCTGTGTGAGGGCTTGGCTATCTTTTGACACTCACGTGGTAGATCGAGCTAAGGTATTGTAAAGATGATGATGCCAGTTTTCCCTGGTGCCCCTTGGGTTCCTAAATTTAGTGGAACTGGTAGTGAATTAAGATATGTAGATTGGAAGGAGCAAATTCAAGGTCTCTTAGAGGCCCAAGAACTGACTGAAGCTAAGAAGGTAAAGATTTTATTGGGTGCTTTGAGTGGAGTGGCAAAGCGAGAGATTAGTGTTTTGGCAGAGGAAGATCGTGATAAGTTGAGTAAGATCTTTGATCAGCTTGATACCTTGTATGCTGGAGAAGTCCCCTTGCCTGTTCTTAGGTCACGTTTTTTTTTAGTTGTAAACAGATGTCGGATGAGCCTTTTCAAGCTTTTGTTTTGCGTTTGAGAGAATTGTTTTGCAGGTTACAGCGGCGCAGCCCAGAGGGAACCCTTGTCGAAGATCAGTTGAAGGAACAGCTATTGATGGGGCTGGAGGATGGCCCAATGTTGAAGGTTTTGAAGATGTATGCCCGCCGCAACCCAAATGGAACATTTGCTGAACTGCACCAGGAGGCTCTGTCCTTGGAGATGGAGTATGGCCAAACTAGGTATGAGACTGCTTGTGCTGCCATAAGTCAGCCTGATGTACGTAATTCTCGTTCCCAAAGGGCCGACTGGAGAACTGAGTTGAAACGTGAGATCTTGGAGGAGGTTAAGGGACAAATTCGAGAGCTGACTCAGGAGGTGATGAGAGAGCTGAGACCTTCTGTGTTTGCAACCCCTGTGGATCATGTACCATCACAACATCAGAACCTCCCTGCCCCTAGAAGGAGAGATTATCAGTCAGCAAACAGGTGGGACTCTGATGGTCGACCTATTTGTCGACGCTGCCAGCAACCAGGCCACCTAGCTCGTAATTGTATGGAGAATTCTCAGCCTAGACAAACTTTAAACTAGATTGCCCTGTTGTAGAGGTCCAAACTGCAGGGCTACGGACTTCGATTAATAGCCAAGGGACCACACACGCTTTTATTGCTAACTGCCCTACGGTGGATGTTTTGATCCAGAATATTCCCTGTAAGGGTTTGTTAGACACAGGATCACAAGTAACTTTAATGCAGCAAAGTATGCTAGGCAAGAAGTTTCCGACTTATAGATTGGGTCACGCCCCCCTATTGACTTTGAGAGCCGCAAATGGCTTGGAAATCCCATATGTTGGGTATGCAGTATTGGATTTTGAAGTGGCAGGTATCCGACTTCCTGAGAGAGGTGTCGTTATTGTAAAAGATGAGTTTTCCACGAATCCTTTAATTATTGGAATGAATGTGATTTCATCATGTTGGAGTGCCTTGTTTCAGGGCCCAAATCAGTCATTCTCTTTCCAGAGCCCCACAGAACAGCGAGTGTGGAAACAGGCTATGGCGACGTGTCAACGCATTGCTGCTCGCACCCAGAATGATGGATTCCTTGGCTATGTCTGGCCAGCCACTCGTCATAAGATATGGATTCCACCTCAAAGTGAGATTATTGTGTGGGGGCGTGCCCGAATGGGTCCACAGAACCGTAACTATTGCAGTTTAGTGGAACCCTTGGATGAGTCGGATGGAGTGGGTGCTGCACGAACTGTGGCTGTGGTAAGAGATGGTAAAATTCCTATCCGTCTGTGTAATTTACGCCCTTATAGAGTGTCCATAGGCCGCTATCAGAGGCTTGGTCGGTTATATGAGATGTCTGATGTGGATATTTACGGCCAAAGGGATCTGGACCTTGCTTTGAGGACTGATGGGGTCGTGGACATCAGTGTAGTGGAAGCTACTGTCTCAGAGGAAGAACCTGTCATTGAAGGGGTGAGTCCACTGGCTTTTGAATCTGGCGTAACTGATCAACAACGACAAGCTTTTGATGTACTGCTGAAGAAGTGGAGTGGAGTGTTCGCTAGGGATGAAGATGATCTGGGCTGTACTGCAGCTGTGCAGCATAGGATCCATACTGGTGATGCCCCCCCTATTTTGGCATACGCTGATTTTTCCTTGCCATTTGTCCTGTATACGGATGCGAGCCATCAAGGCTTGGGCGCGTTACTGTCGCAGACTCAAGATGGGCAAGAACGAGTCGTTGCCTATGCAAGTCGCAGCCTTCATCCGGCAGAGAGGAATGACGCTAATTATAGCTCCTTCAAGTTGGAGTTGTTGGCTTTAAAATGGGCCATAACTGAGAAATTTAAAGACTATCTGACTGGGGCTAAATGCATTGTGGTTACAGATAATAACCCTGTGGCACACCTGCAGACAGCGAGACTTGGAGCAGTGGAACAACGCTGGGTAGCCCAGTTGGCAAGCTTTGATTTCACAGTGAAGTATCGACCTGGACGTGAAAACATTAATGCTGATAGCTTGTCCAGGTTTCCAGTAGATCCCGTCGCTCCTGTTGAGTCTCGACAGGTCAGTGTGATGGAAGATGGCTGCCAGACAACGATCTGCACTCAAGACACAGAAGAGTGGAGTCAAGAGCAAGGAGCAGATGAAGAGCTTCAACAGGTTTTGAGGTATGTGGAGTTAAAAAGTTTGCCTACTGCGAAAGAACGAGATGAGATGTCAGTGACTGTGAAACAACTACTTCGACAGAGTTCTAAGCTTGTGCTCCGAGATGGGGTGTTGTGCAAGCGAATGATTGACCCCAGTACACATGAGTTACATTTTCAGATCGTTTACCCTGCTTCCAGACAAGAGGAGGTGTGGAGGAGATACCATGAGGCATCTGCACATGCAGGAGTTGCACGGACCCTTTCAAGGCTGAGGTACCATTTTTACTGGCCGAGGATGGAGGAGGCGATAAAGGGATTCCATCTGGGCTGTGCCACTTGTGGCTTGCAGAGAGCAAGGAATGATGGTAAGGCCCCACTTAATCCAATTTCGGTGTCCTTCCCTTTAGAGATCGTGTCTCTAGATTTTCTTACGCTAGGACGTCCAACTGATCCATGTCAGAATATTTTAGTAGTTATTGATCTGTTTACTCGGTATGCATGGGCCATCCCAACAAGTGATCAGACTGCTAAGACTACAGTTAAGGCCTTGTGGGAACATGTGGTACAGGTGTTTGGTTGTCCCCTGAGGTTTCATTCTGACCAGGGCCCAACTGTACGGTACAGCTAAGAGTCGAACAACTTCCTATCATCCAGAGGGGAATGGTAGCGTTGAGAGACTGAACAAGACCTTATTGAGTATGTTGCGTACATTGGAAAGGGACACGCAGGATAGGTGGCCAGAATTCCTTTTAGAGTTGATGCAGGCATATAATAACACTATACATGGGGCCACCGGGTTTGCACCTTCATATTTAATGTTTGGACGTTGTTTGCGTACACCAGTAGACATGAGCCTTGGAGTGGTAACAGGACAGGACAGATCGGATGTGGGTACAGGAACACCATCAGAAGTTGTCTTGGGCTTATGCATTAGCAAAGGAAACAATGGATGACGCTGCAAGACAGTCTAAACAATTTTATGACAGTAGGGCCAAAGCTACACCATTGCTAGTAGGCCAGCGTGTGTGGGTCCGTGATAGAAATAGGCAAGGACGGGGGAAGTTGTGTACCTGGTGGGACCCTACACCTTTTGTTGTAGTTGGGGTACTTGGGGATACTGGAGTAGTGTATCGTGTAAAACCGGAACGAGGGGGACAGGAGAAAGTTTTGCACCGCAATGCTTTAAAGTTATGCACAGCACGAGAGGTAATACACCCACAACCTGTAAGAACTGAAGAGAATCCTATACAGACTGAGCCTGTACCTTATAGTATGTGGGTTTCTTTAGGGCCTGATCCTGTAAATGATGGGGAAAATGAAGTAAGACGCTCCACACGTTCTAATCTAGGACAGTGACCCTTGAGGTATAGAGAAGTGTGAATGTATCGCAGGGACTGCTGATGTTTATTGTGGGGGGGTGTTAGGGTATTAAATTGTTGAAACATTGTTTATTTTACATGTATGTATTTTCGTATATTGTTTGTTTAATTATATAATTGTTTAATAGACTATCAGTCCAATGTGATACGCTGGTCGTGATGGGGCGGAGACTGTTGCCCTTTAAGAGCGCACTATTGAGACCAGGAGAGGAGCTCGTTTGTTACGCTCAATCTCGTGTGGTAAACCGGTAGAGCTGCAGTGCGCAGGCGTCGGCGTGAATCAAGCCTGTCGGAAAAACCATGCGGGAATGCTAAAGGGGTGCATGGCTCGGTGGATGTCAGCGTGAGAGTTCCAGTCCACGAGTGGTTGCCGTGGCAGTGACGATAACAGACGAAAGGCCGGGAGCTGAACAGAGGTGCGGCTAGGAGCGCGAGTGAGCAGAGCGAGCGAGCGAGCAAGAAAGCACGACACAGACGGAGAGTGCCGAGTGTACAACGCTGGATTTGAATGGGACTGGGTAGCATATGGCTGCCCAGTCATATTGTGAGTACCCTTTTTAGTATTTGATCATCCAGCAACCGCAGTGTAACAGATGAAGACCTGTGTTTACTCCACAGCATTCAAAGTTTGTAAATGAGGACTTAACAAAGGCATTGCCAATATCCTAGCTTATAAACACTAATTCTTTTCCCTTTTTTGTGTGCTGTGGCACTGGTTTGGAGTGGATTGTGGTGTATTATATGCACAAGAGTATTAGTAATGTGTATGTGTGAAGTGGTCTAGAGATACTGGCAGTGTTCTGTTTTATTCTTTTAGTGGTGGGGCGCTTTGTGGAGTACCTGCTGCAGTGGGACTAAATTGTGACTGTTGCTGGGGACCAGAAAGACATTACGTGTGGACTGCTTAAAGATGGCGTATGGACTGCATTTCTCTTGCAAAGTATTCTTCCTCTATGCTGTTTTTAATTCATATTTTTAATGGAAATAAAGTGTTTGTAATACAATCTATCCCTTGAGTGTCTGTGATGCCTTGCCCTCAGTGTTGAAGTTGAGTCCTACTAAGCTAAATTCGTAACCACAAATTGGGTCCTGGATCTCAGTAACAAAATCCAGGTGGCGTAGTCGGCAATTGGTTGGTTAACAGTCTTTTAGTAATATCAAAGTATTCTAGTTACGCCCCCGGCGTGACATATGTACGTATACCCGACTATTATTATTACTCTTGTTTCTTTTTTTGTAAGACAAATAGGACAATAATTTGTAACAGTTTTTTATTCTTCAACAACGATTGTTTTACAATAAAGTTTAAACCTAAATTGAGGCACTGACAAATGACGGTCATTGCGACATGGCAAAGAGATGGTGCTAGGGAGCCATGTGCTTTTTTTTTTTTTTTTTTTTAGGTTTAACATTAGATTAACAGCTCGGATTATACGCTACTTTGACATGAGACATAGAAGACCGGAAATGCTAAAAATTTAGTCAGGCGTGACTTCCGCGTTCAGAAAAAAGGTCTACAAGACAATCCTATAAGACAATTCCTAATACAGTCCTTTAGGAATGGTTCCAAAATATGATTATTAAAGCCTTCCTCAAAACCGCCAATGTTGGTAGTAGAAACGAGCAAGTAACTGATGTGTGCAAATTAAATCCATACACACTGATGTTAAAATGCTAAGTGTCCTTTTATATGCTTCAACCAAAAAACAGTGCACTTCCTGTGAGATCTCTCTTCAATTCATGACCTTCAAATGTGAAGTTCTTACACTGTAGTCCATTTGTCCATAGTCCATATTTCAAGTTGACACGGTAAAGTGTACCATGGACAAAACACATTGCTTTAAAATGTGAATTAGAATTTCATTGTAGAAGCCCTGTATAGGATTCCATTTGGAACCCTTAATAAGGCTTCTTTTGATTATGAATCTTCATGTGCTTGCCAAGGCTTACTTTTTGAATGAAACTCTTTCCACACTGTTGGCACGTGTAAGGCTTCTCTCCAGTGTGAACTCTCATGTGTCTGTTAAGGTATCCTTTTTGAGTGAAACTCTTTCCACACAGTTTGCATGTAGAAGGCTTCTCTCCAGTGTGAACTCTCATGTGTCTGTTAAGGCATCCTTTACGAGTGAAACTTTTTCCACACTGTTTGCATGTAGAAGGCTTCTCTCCAGTGTGAATTCCCATGTGTCTGTTAAGGCATCCTTTACGAGTGAAACTTTTTCCACACTGTTTGCACGTGTAAGGCTTCTCTCCAGTGTGAATTCTCATGTGTGTGTTAAGGTTTTCTTCACGAGCGAAACTGTTTCCACACTGTTTGCACGTGTAAGGCTTCTCTCCAGTGTGAATTCTCATGTGTATGTTAAGGTTTTCTTTACGAGCGAAACTCTTTCCACACTGTTCGCACGTGTAAGGCTTCTCTCCAGTGTGAATTCTCATGTGTTGGTTAAGGCTTTCTTTACGAGTGAAATTTTCTCCACACTGTTGGCAGTTAAAAAGGCTCTCCAAAGTGTGAATACACATGTGGTTTTTAAGTTTTAATTTTCTGCAGAAACTTTTTCCACATTTTCTCCAGGTGTAAGGCTTCTCTCCAGTGTGAACTCTCATGTGAATGTTAAGGTTTCCTTTTTGACTGAAACTTTTTCCACACTGTTTGCATGTGTAAGGCTTCTCTCCAGTGTGAACTCTCGTGTGCCTGTTAAGGTTTTCTTTTCGAGTGAAACTGTGTCCACACTGAAAGCAAGTGAAATTACTCCTAGTTCCTGTATTTTGTGCTCTTTTTTGTTTAGAAGTATTTGCAGACTCTAAGGAACAAACAGATTTATCTCCAGATACAAAATTATGAAGATTCTCTAACTGATCTTTCTCTTCGGTTTCATTCAGTACTTCCTTCTCCTCTTTCAGTGCTGTTAGGTCTACGGTGGAAAAACAAAGAAATAAACGTTAACCCCAGTTTAATGGCACAAAGCAATTGGCATCATAACATGTAGATATCTAATGCTTGTATGCTAGATCCTATACCATGGTGTCCAAACCCGATCCTGGAACAGTGTTTAAGTTGGCCTTTATACAATTAATTAAAAAAAAAAAAAAAAAAAAAAAAAATCCAGATAATCTAATGATAGTGTTTAGGAAATCTATATAGAATGATCTCTACTATTTTATATATCCTAGGGGATAAAAATCATCAAATTGAATTCAAAGAGATGAGGGAAAATAAGAGAAAAAAACTCGCGATTTAACTATCAAATAAAAAAAATAAACTTCTGAGTTTTTATTTAGGGGGCAGTTTATTAATGGGATTTTCCACTGATCTTTTAAATGGAAAACAACCCAAAACTGACTGTCACAGGATGTTCACTCATAAATCACTAAACTTTTTCTGTAAAAAACTTTAGTAATATTATAATTACACTTTAGGAATAGAAAATAGTTTTGCACCAGTTGAAAGAGAAACAGTCGAGTATGGTGAATTGTGCTCTGCATTTAATCCATCGAAGTGCATACACAACAGGAACACACACCTGGAGCTCCTTATGCCCATAAAGTGGGCCAATCACAATGTTGCATGAACAGTCTGTGCATCTGACTGATGGCCTGCAAGTACGTTTTCATATTTAAAGAATGCAGTACTGACTTTTCAAACACGAGTTTGCACGTATGCAACAAATGCCTAGTTTATAATGGGTTTTATCATTTCTGTCTTGATGCGCCAAGAAATGGTATCACAACACGGTTAGGGGTGTAACATTTCCAACACACGCTGGAGGTATCCGGCCAATTCCAAAGCACGGATAGCTGACCAATCAGAAAACACCTCGGTTTCCATCAACAGTGAGTTTTGTGGAAATCAAAGCGTTTCAGAAAGGGAGGGCAGAGAGGAGCAACAATAATGTACAGTATGTGGAAAATAACATGTTTTTAAACCTCAAAATGCATAAACACATCACCATTTGATGCTAAAAAGTGAATAACAAGTCAACCATAAGATTACTATTGTTTTGGATGTTTAAGCGCAGTTACTAAAAAATATTACATGTTTATTTCTTGGTAAGACACATTTGACAGCAAAGCACTAAACTTGAGTCAGGAGGCATGCAAAATTTCAATTTCGTTGAAAAGTTCTTGAATTTCTCTCCCAAAATGTCCAAACCCTGAAACTAATGATGTAATAGCATTGGACATGACTTTAGCTAACACTGTTTCTGCATCAGCCGTGTTTGATCTGTTCATAAAATAATTCAGCATACTTTCTTTAAAGCCCGTATTTATAATGCATTATAAGGGCATGCTTAAGGCACTATAATGAATTCATAGTGCATTATAAAAAAAAATGTATAGTATGTTGTATCATAAAACTGTTTTAATGTATTGTAATTTTTATTTATTTGCGGTTATAGCTTTTAACCGTGTGATTATCTCCTCATAGTTATAACATAAGTCTCATATATTACCACGTTACGCATGTCACTTTACTGGAAGCATAAAAAGAGCACTTATAAGTATTAATAATAATAACAATAATAATATCTATCAAAGAGCCAAAAGTTAATGTATCAGATGAATGGATAACATGACACGTTTGTATTATTAGTTAGATTATTTTGATGGTACCCTTTAGACAGCTTTTGATAAGTAACTATTCAACTGCATGTCAGATAGCAATAATTATTATTAGTAGTATGCTAAATATATTCTAACACTGTATTTTAATGGTTCCCCAAAAGACAAAACTGATATGTAACTTTGCAAGTTTGTGAACCTTCTACCTAGCCAAACTTAACCTAAGTCGAATAATACTATTAATAAAGGAGTGTTAGTGTAGTTGGAAAGTTGCTTCTAGTCAGTAGACCAGGGGGCCCATCATAATAAAATGAAATATAATGTAAAAAAAAAAAAAAAAAAATTGTAATAGGATATAGTCCATTAAAAATTGCGTAGATTTAATTAGCCGCCCATTGTGTCTAATAAATAATCATAATCTTAAAAGTTAGAACCCCAAATACTCAAGTACTTTAGTATATTGTAATTGTTATGATTATTTGAGAACATATTATAAGATTTATTTATTTATTTATTTTTTGATGCATTCATTACAATGCCTTAGAAATACTTTATAATGTATTATAAATAGGGGCTTCATAGAAAATGTTACCAAAAATTCTGTGCAGAATTAGGGATGCACCGATATATATCGACCGATTACTTGCGCGTTTTGTCAGTAAAGCCGGTTCTGTAATCAGCAGTAAATGCCATCAGGTGCGTGATTTCACGTTGAGCCGTATATTCTACTGATAATGAACATTGATTTGCGCAGCTCGTCGGTAAACAACGACTGTGTGTAGTACAGAACCGGCTTTACTGACAAAACGCGCAAGTGATCGGTCGATACATATCGATGCATCCCTATGCAGAATTTAAATGTTTCTTACTAGATCTGGAAGTGCTTTTGCTGCCCCATCTATACTTTAACAGACTGATCTGCTTTAAATATTGTTTCTATTACAATTTACTAAATCTAAAGCAGCTTGAAACTCAGTATTAATAAAACTTTGAAATAATGTACAACAAACAGTCATTAAAGATGAATGAAGATTAAACACCAACCTCCTTGTTCCTCCTGTTTTATTCTCAAAAGTTCTGGTTCCTCTTGTTTTATTCTCAAAAGTTCTGGTTCCTCTTGTTTTATTCTCAAAGGTTCTGGTTCCTCCAGTTTTATTCTCAAAAGTTCTGGTTCCTCTTGTTTTATTCTCCAGGTTTCTAGTTCACTCGTGTTCTCCTCACTCTCCACTTTAACAAACTCCATCTTCACAGCAGCAGATCTCAGATCAGCAGATACTTCTCCAGATATTCCTGCTCGCTTCCAAACCTAGACACAGCTGTGAAGATGAGAATATTACAGATATTTACTGACTGGATTCAAAAACTGTTTTTTTTTTCTGTTTACAGAAACTACATTTCTCACAGGCTGAACTAAAACAGAATCACAACAAAACAACAGAGAGCAGTGAAACTAATCTTCTTCTTCTTAGGTTTAATGGTGTTTGTCAAACAGAAGTGTGTGTGTTAGTGCCACCCGCTGGACTGGAGTGTGAAGCGCCGAAAGGAGGAAAAATATTATGGGGAATGACTTTGTGTGTCTACAATGTGCGCTATTTTTTATTTTCTTTAAAAAAGCCGATCTGCACAAATAAATGAAAATGACTTCAAATTAAGACTCACATCATGGTATTTGATCAGCATCAACAGTCTTTGTCATTGAATATTAAAGGAGAAAAAAAAAATATATATATATATGCTTTTCTACAATATACAAAAAAGTATTTAACCCACAATGCCCCAACCTCAATCTAGTTTAACTAAGTCCCTACAGGATGGACAAGTTCAAAAACATTTGTTTCTAACTTTAGATTGAACAGAAAAATGTGTCTTGATTTCCTTTTCCCATCCTCTCTGCCATTCCTTTATTAAACTTGATTATGACCTTTTCTGCTTCTTTAATTGACAAAAACCATGTCAACATATTCAGTTGTTACTCCTCATCTTCCCTTTTAACAGTGAACAGTTCAGTTAATAAATACAAGATACAATACCTGCTTTACTAGAAACTCAATCTCTAGAAGTGCATTCATGTTATATTAGAGTTATGATTTTAGTGAAGTTACAAGTTTTGAAACCAAAATACCTGCAACATCCAGTCGGACCTGTAGTAAACTCAGAAGAGAAGATCAGGAGACTCTTGATTGAGATGTTACTGTGTGTCGCTGCAGTCATCCAGACTAAAGCACTCAATCACTGGAGTTTTATTCAGATTTCAGGATCGTCATTAGAAGATAAAATATGCAAAGGATGTAAACAGTTACAGGAATTTGTCCAGATTATCAACGACTCTAATCCAATCAGCAGAACTATAGACTCATTATAACAGAGATCAGGGAAAGTCTCACCTTCAGCCTCTGCATTCATATTTAACTCAGATATTGATCAGAAACAAAGACACCAATTAAAGAAATGAGGCAGAAACATCAACAGCCAATAAAGACAAAAGATGACACTTAGCATGATTTCACATTCATATTCACACACTCCTAAAGCGAAATATATTTATTTTAAAATTCAAATGCCAATTATCTTTCTGCTGTGTTTCTAATGCTCTATTCTGAATGTATTTTGCAGTCATTATTCTTTAGACACATCTGTTTTAAATAACTATCAGCCAAATTCTGTGGTTTCTTTAACCTAAGGTACTAGAACAGTTTGTGTTTGGTATTTTCTAAGTACTTCTGGAAAATTTCAGTCAGGTTTTAAGTCCATTCATAGCACTGAGTCTGCTTTACTGACCCTTCACTCCTGACTCTAATGGTTTTACACAACTTGTAACTTGGAAATCATGAAAATCCAAATAATGTAGAATATCAAGATTTAATAAACATGTGCAAATAATCTAAATATCTTTCATTCATATTTTTCATAAATAGTAATGAAGTACTATGTATACTCACAGTTGACTAAGTTTGGGTATAAATAAAGGCGTATACATTTGCCTTTATGTGTAAAGAATCTTGAAGAATTAAGTTTATATAATCACTATTTGTACTTTCAAAAAATAAATATTTACTTTTTAACACAGGTACATTAAGCAATTTGGTAAGGCACTCAAAATCCTCTTTTCCAAATTTATGATTGGATATTTACTATTTATTATCATTTCATTATCATTGTCATATTTCACAACTCTACGGAGCGGTAAACGAGGAGATGAGGAAATTCAGGAGTGAACTTAAAACTTAAAAGACATTCACTTGGAGGATGTAAGACATCAGAGGAGAAAACCACAAACAGATCACTCTTAAATACTCAACTAAACGAAAGGAAAGACAAGACACTCCTGAAATCAATGGAGACAGGAACAGGAAAACCAAATATGGGCATTAGAGAACATCAAGAAAAACAAGGACAAGGAGCTCATGGAAACAAAAACAAACACAAGGACAGTCCATAGGAGTGACAATCATTACTGTTAACCCTTTGAGCGGTACGGTCCCACATATGGGATTCTAATTTCTGTGCCCCTGAGAGTACGGTCCCACATATGGGATTTAGAACGTTCGGTGACGTCACGCAACTGACAAATTCAAAATTTCAAATCGGCCTCTTGCGCCAACACAGAGAGAGGCAAGCGTGATAAAGGCTGTTCATATATCCGCACAACTAGCTACTCAAACAGTGTTTATAGGCACTTGAACTTTATTTTATATCATACACACATTGTCACAGAAGAACCAGACACAAGACTACAGAGCATACCCAAAATAATGTAAATGTATGAGGGTGAATGACGGATAAGGATTTAAAATGTGAAAAAAAATAAAACTGGCAAAAAATTTAAATGTTAGGACTTTCTATACTTATTACAGTGTTGTGTATGTAATGCAATGATATTTACACATTTCAAGAATGTAATTAACCATTTTTTTTTGATGAATCAGATCTTTTTCCTCATGAAAATGTCATTCCTGGGTAACGTAATGAATTTTTAAATTAATTACATTTCTACCATTGTTGGCATATACAAATGTACTGATCTCCATATTTGGAGCTCAACAAACAATTAGTGCTCAGAAAACTACATTTTAATCACAATTAATATAATCAATTTGGGATTTCATATAGGCACAGGCTCATTTTTGGCTGCTGCTAATTCAAAATTCAGAACCAAATAAAAAAAAAAAAACTGGAAAATGTTTAAAAATGTTTTCCAATAAAGTAAATAAGACTTGTTTTATCATTAACTCAACAAAAAACTGAATTGTGTTATCTAACACACAAATATGGGTTAAATGAATTGCCCGTGTCATTGTTAGCCGGAATGACTTACTGTTAGACGGAATGACATTCTGCAATATTTTTCAGGATTACCATAAAAACCATCATCAGTATAATTTTTCTTTCCAACACTCAAACTTGAAACAAAGTAAGAAACACTTGACAGTTGTAAAACTCACAGTTTTTAAAGATTTAAAAAAAGTACAACAGGCTTTTTGGGAACTGGTCTTGATTTGTAGTAGCTACACACAATAATAATAATAATGAGTATTAGATGCAGGTTGTAATCACACCAATTTCATTACAATCATATTTTCTAAATATTACAGTAAATCTGTAAAATTATAATGCTTCATAAACAATGGTCAGGGGTATAGTGTATAATGTGTAATAACACATTACACCGCTAAAACATTTAGGCTTATTGCAAATGAGTGTGAACCTATTTCGATTCAAGGAACACTCCACTTTTTTTGGAAATAGGCTCATTCTCCAACTCCCCCCGAGTTAATAAGTTGATTTTTACCGTTTTGAAATCCATTCAGCCGTTCTCCTGTTCTGGCGATATCACTTTTAGCATAGCTTAGCATACATCATTGAATCCTATTAGACCAGTAGCATCGCATTCAAAAATGACCAACGAGTTTCGATATTTGTCCTATTTAAAACTTGACTCTTCTGCAGTTATATCGTGTACTAAGACTGGTGGAAATGCAAAGCTGCGAGTTTCTTGGCTGATAAGATTAGGAACTACACTTCCATTCCGGCGTAATAGTCAAGGAAGTTTGCTGCCGTAATATGGCCGAAGCAGGCGGAGTATTATCAGAAATGAGTTCCCAGCTAGTTTAGCATTTGCACATGTGCTGCGTGGTATTACTGCTCCTGCTTCAGCCTTATTACGGCAGCAAACTTCCTTGACTATTACGCCGGAATGGGAGTGTAGTTCCTAATCTTATCAGCCTAGAAAATTGAAGCTTTGCATTTCCGCTGGTCTTAGTGCACGATATAACTACAGAAGAGTCAAGTTTTAAATAGGACAAATATGGAAACTTGTTGGTCATTTTTGAACGTGATGCTATTGGTCTAATAGGATTCAATGATCTATGCTAAGCTATGCTAAAAGTGATATCGCCAGAACAGGAGAACGGCTGAATGGATTTCAAAACGGTAAAACTCAACTTATTAACTCGGGGGGAGTTGGAGAATGAGCCTATTTCCAAAAAAAGTGGAGTGTTCCTTTAATATTTCAAGTTTGCTTGTTACTGACACATTATTGTTCCACTGAATCATCACCATAATACCTTGCTCTCTTTTTTCCAAGATACTCAGCCCTAGCTTCTGCATCTGTGTTTATTCTGGCTCTGAACCGTCTCTGCCTCTCTTTATTAGACAGAGGCATCTGGAAGAACAGAATTGACCTTAAAACACCAGAAGCTATACAAAAGTTTTTAAATGGGTAACACTTTATAATAACGGCACGCTATTAATCATTAGTTAAACATTAGTAAACAGTTAATTCATCATTTATAAAGCATTAAAAGACATTAATAAGCAGTTTATAAATACAGCTATAAATGCTTTATTCTTGATTTAAAAGCATATCTATAATGTGTTTAATAATTGTATTTCCATACTTTAATTTCATACTTGTAGGTAGGCTTATAAATGAAGCATTAAGAATTTATAGCTGCATTTTAAATCGTAAATTTATTGATGAATTAACTGTTTAATGATGTTTAAATAATGATTAATAACGTGTAGTTATTATAAAGTATTACCAAATGTGGATATATTAATAATAATGATTACATTATTCATGATTTGACCATTAACATTGCAAAAGTTCAATTCAATGATAATTAAATGTGAATCATATGAAATCAAGATGAATGACAGCAAAAATACGGCAAAAAACATACAATTATGTAAATAATGTTAATAATATAACTATAATAACTATACCTAAAAGTTTACAAATGTTAATTAAAAACTAGATTGTTATGCCTATGTCATTCTGGATAACGGATGACATGTCCTGGCTAACAGAGTTTTTTTGTTATCCAAGAATGACAAGTTGTTATCCAGGAATGACAAAACAAATATTTTTCTTTATAATCAGGCACTAATTTAACCACCTATGGAAAACTACAACTTAGCCATCATTGCTTTAAGGTAATCTTTTAGATCAAATAGATAGTTTTTTCATATAAAAACATTATAAATAGTTTGTCAGTGTTATCCAAAAGGACACATGATATTGCTACAAAGTGCATCAGTGACTGAAAAGGTCAAAATATCAACATTTTAAGAGACGCTTAGTCACCTTTGCACTTGTTCGGGTGCTCCTTCAGGGTCTTCTTTTTGATACAATATTATGTCACATGACATACCACAATGCATTATGGTCTAAAATGGTCATTGGTGTCTGTTATCCAGGAATGACATTACAGAAATCACAATTTGGGGACAAAAGTCTTTCTGTCATTAAAACGTAATTAAGCTTAGTATTATAACAATATTGGCAGGTATCGTTTAAAACATCAATACAATTATTCCCAAGTAGATTTTAAAGATTTTTATTTTTTACATTTTTTTTGTATTTTTGTACTCAGATTTTAAGCCGGGACAGTTACCCGGAATGACATTTTGGGACTTTTGAGCTCAATAGTTCCTTAAAGATTAATTATTTATAATGAATTCTCACAAGAGTAATTAAAGAGGGGAAAGTTGAGTCATTTAATGAAATGCATTTAAAAATGTATAGATTTTTAATATTATGAATATGCTTTGGACACCAGAATTGACATGCCACGTCATTGACCCATACTTTAGATGCTTGACAACAAGTCAAAGCTGAAAAAAGGAGGCCTCAGATTTCCTCTTTGCTGTGACAGTGCAACATGGCTCCAGTCTGGCCCTGTATAGCTTGGGGCATGGCCTTATGGGGGAAAGCCCTGAGTTCTCAACTATGGACTATGGGCCATGGACTATCTGTTTAATAAGGAGTATGGACATCTTTATTGAATAAGAAACAGCAAACTGATAATGTTTCAGTCTGTGGTATTTTAGTGTTTCTGCCTTTGATGGTAAGTTTTAATTTACTTCCATTTTGCAGATGCAGGTTGCATTTGTTATATGTTGTCAGTTTTACAGGCTATTTTCCTGCCATTTGCTTTATAAATTTAGAATTAACCGTTTCATGTATTAGGCCACTTTGTCATTCATTTTATCATATCCTGTATGTATATTGTATTTTAAGCTCTGTCCCCCATTTCACAAGGCTAGTCCCAAACTAGTCCCATTGCTTTGTCTCAGATGCACATCAGTAATGTGTTTTTCCCTTGGATTTTATAAATGCTGTTTAAATATCCTAATGCAACTAAGGTCTAGCCCTGATTTAAGCTAAGCCCTGTCCACAAAGTTTTTTTGTTGTTGTTTTTGTATTTTCTTGTTCAAATAGTGTGGGGCCAAAAATAAACATATTTGCATGTAAACTGAAGGATGTTGTTTACTTTGAGGCACTTATTGATTCAAAACCATATTAATTACAGTCCTGCATGTTCTCTGATTGAACAAGTAAAAAGCATGATTGATTTAATAATGTTTTTATGTTAATTCAATGTTAAATAAGTGATTTAGGTTGAGTTGAAGAAATGTTGATTTAATGACCATCTTGATCAATTTTTCATCATCGAAATAACAGTATTTCAGGGTACAAAACTGACGGAAAAAAAAAAAAAAAAACAGGTTGCGTTTTCTGCCACACTGTTATATCCTAATATATTGACAGGGTATGAACATACCCATTAGACATTGTTTATAGACAGATTGAAATGTCTACTTAAAATAATGGAAAATATATTTTTGTTTATTAAATTCGTATATATTCAACGAGAGATACTGCACATTCTTTTCCTTCTGAGCTTACTAGGCCTAGGCGCAGCGGAGCCTATTCCTACAGTAATTCCTGGAATTTAACCCAGAAGAACAACGCGATGCGGCTTGATTCAGCAAAATATTCATTTAATGTTATATAATCAACAATATATAGTTAATATATAATCAGACTAAAGTATTAAGGGTGCCCACACATTAAAAATTTTTTTTAAAGCATAATATTTGTTTTTATCCACGAACAAAATAGGAAAAAGCTTACTCTCAAACATTATTATCCCTCCTATTGGATGAGTGCCTGTTTAACTTACTGTTAGTGTCTAACTTACTGTAAGGTTTGCTGAATTTCAGAAACATATATGTAGCCTACATAGGGTGATAAAATTGTATTGTATTAACATATGATTAAGGAAAAAAGTAAAAAAGTTTATATAAACTAAACATTTAAAGGCAAAGAACGATGAAAAAACTGCAGTGCACAACAGAACCATATTAATATAACAGATTTTACAAACAAACTAAACTACATATGCCTTTCCAAAACCTGAGCCTTAAGGTCCTTATGCAGGTAGCAGCCACGTACATAACGAACTACTGTTGTCTCAAAAATGCAAGAACTCTTTGTAGTACAGGGATTCCAAGTGAGCCTCTTTCCCCGCTAAGAGGGTCACATTGTTCGACAAGTTGCTGGAAGTGATTGTGCTCCAGTTGAAAATCTGTATTTGGCACGTGAACTCTTTCATGCCATTGAAAGAGAGACTGTGTCCGTGTTGCAGCTTGTGCTGACTGACTTGGACCTGCAGTTGAGGCAGGTAAGCTAGCTTGTCTAAAAATGTCCTGAATTGCTGTCAGTGATGAGTTCTGCAAATTCAGGCAGCCTCGAACAAAAATTTGACGGGTGTTTTCTGTCTCTCTGTTCTAAGTCCGTGATTGTTCCACTGGGCAGCAAACATTTGCAGGTCTCTGTTGAGTCGCGGGATATAAACAAAATGCAAAGCCCAGATGTGTATTTCATTGTCTACACTGATGATGTTTTGTTCCTCAAGAAACGAAAACAGCTCATAGTACGTATTTGATATTCCTCTCCAAAGGTCACCCCAAAGTCTCTCCACACGTTGATTGTGAGTGCTTCGTCCTCTTAAAGCACTGCCCCGTTCAAGTCCTCTGTATACCTCCATAAATGCACATACAAAGTTGTTCTCACCACCGTAGTCACATCTGACACGCGATGGAACGCCATACCTTTCAACAGCCTCCATGAACAGTTTCATGACTGTTGTACTTCGGTTGTTGGTTGATGCCTGCAGCATTGTGATCATGCGGCTGAATCCATCAATCCCACCATGAATTACGATTCTCCATCTGAAACAAGTATTAATGCAGTTATAAAATAGACACAGGCATAATGCAATACAACTGTGTCAGCATTAAAGGGTTGGTGCAGCCAAAAATGTAAACGTTCTTTAAAATATCTTAATCTATGTTTAGCAAAATAAAAAAAACTCATACAGGGGTGCGTTTCCCGTACAACGATGTAACTCACTGGTTAACATCAATAGTATATGCACCGTTGTGAAAACGAACAAGCTAGTCACGACTGTTTCCCGAACAAGGTCGCATCTGGGCACTTCAAAACGACACTTTAAAGGGCGCACACATACTTACGTCATACTCTGGGGTTCCCTTTATGCACATGCAAACTATTCATGGCACCTTAGAGGACAATTAATTATTTGTAACGGTGTTTATTTTAGTTTTTCCACCGCCTGCCATCAAATGCAACCCATTATTAAGGCAAAGCTGCCTAGTGGACGCATTGCTAATATTATATTTTCCACTCAATTCTGTCTTAAGATACCTTGTTTTACCATTTTAACGTAAACTTTTCTCATTAAAACGACATATTTATCTAGTTAAATGGATAACTTTTTGGTATCCCTGACGTAGACATTGTTCATTAGGATTTTGGACAAGCAACATACAAAGGACTCTAATAAGAAGCTTGTACAGTATTCTAATAGGAAATTCTATCATATTTTGGAATTATTCCTATAGGATTTTGATAGGAATAGTGTTAGGATTCTTCAAAATTCTTGAAGGATGCTTTGAAATAAAACAGGACCCCATTATAATCCTGTCCAAATTATACAGGATATTTGACTTGTCCTGTCCAGAATCTGATAGATATTATAATTTGAATCCTGTAGAGTGTAGAGGATTCCTTTACGAATTTTTGACAAGGGAATAATGAAATTGTTAAAAGTAGGCTTGTAATAATATGTCATTGAAAGTACAGAATTTTCTAATTAAAACAACACAATTTATCTGGTAATAACGACGTGTCATAATAACGATATGTTATTTTTTTTTTCTTCCAGAAGACATTTACATTATGTGAGCAAGCTAAGTTGGCACGAGTATTTGCACGCTGCGGGAGTTACTGCAGGAGGGATAATATAAATTTTGTTATATTATTGTGACAGTACATAAACTAAAGCAGACATTTATAATATTTCCACAATGCAAAGGACCGCGCCGGCGCCGCCGACTCTAAAAGTAGTGTTGCGCTTTATATGAGATATATTTTTGCAAGAAATATATGCCACAGCGAAACAGTAAGAACATAAATAATTTCTGACTAATTTTAGACTGGGGTATGGAGTTAGAATTGTTGCATGATTCCAAATAAATACATTATGATCCACAAATAAATGTAAAGCGATTGACAAAAACCAAGCATATTCACAAATAAATAGAATGAGATACAGAAATAAATCTTAGAGTTACACAAACATGAATTATATTCACAAGTAAAAAAAATTAGAATTGCAAATAAAAAACATACTCAAAAACATTTTGTGAATCGCATACTGTGCATTTGTAGATCGCTGCGCATATTTGTGGATTGCTCTCTGTCAGGGGCGGAGTGGGGCACTAAAATCCACCAGGGATGCGTTTCCCATACAACGACGTAACTCGCTGATTAACTTCCATAGTACGATGCATTGTTGTGGAAACGAACTTGCTAGTTAAAGCTGTAGTCTACGATGTCGAGAAAGCCTGAATTTTTAAAAAACTCATCCTGCCCCTCCACACGCACACCCCTCCCCTCTGTGCTACCTGATCCCTCCCACCGAGAAACGACCTGAACAACGTTCACTCAGTCAAGCAGGAGTAAACATGGAACAGAGATGTACCATGTGCGATGTCTTTGAATCCCGTCTTCATTGGAGTAGATGAAACTGGTCCTCTCTCATAGCTGAAAGAAGTGAACACACAAAGCCTTGAAGTAATGAACACTTACAATTATGACTGATTGACGTCATTTACTTTCACAACATTGCTTAGTCGCTTCAATCTAATGACCTCGCTAATGACACATCATATGTAAAGTTAACATTCGACACTTGAACGGAGTTGCTTCATCAACAATGCAATGTCACCATTGTCCTAACAAAATAGCTCAGAGGCACACGTTTGAGTTCACGCACACGCAAGATTAGCAACACATGCAATGTTCTATCGGCTCGAACAGAAAACCGCTAACGTTAGGCCTACTGAAATAGTCAAACACTTCAAGAAATATACTTTGACCCGTGATAGGCGATGCTGAACGGCTAACATTCCAATGCCGACCGGTAGCATGATCATGTTGTCAGACTGATAAAAAGCTATTTATGTAATACACCACACCATAAAAAGTATAAATAAATGCTTACCTGCTCAACAAAAAGTCAGCCATGTCAGCGTCAGTTTTAAGTCCAAGGTTTCTCTGAAGCTTCCTCCAACGGGCAATGGTGGACCCTATATTGATTCGACTTTGAGTCCGGCGTTCTTCACATTTTTTTTTAATCTCTGCTCTTTCCTCAATTGACTTTCTCTTTCTTCCAACCTTGACTGTTGGGGCGAGCAGGGGCCGCTTGCTGCTGTCTGTTTGTTGGTTTTTCTCCATTGCTGAGTTGATGCTGCCTAATTTCGCGCGAAATTTCATGTCGCAGGAGGGGGCGGAGTCAGGGTGGGGTGCGGTGGGTGGAGACGTGAGTGGAGCAGGGGATTGGATGAGAGCAGTTAACCAATGTAAGCTGTCCGGCCGGACATTGGTCAATTTCTCTGCGGGTACACCCAATAGAGTGAATGGATTTTTTTCATTCTTTTTTCTCTTCATATTATTAGGATTGTACTGTAGAACCATAACCAGCATCTAAACAAGGTTATTAATAATGAACAATCTTTGAAATTGAGCAATTCCAGCGTTATGGACGTGACATTCAAGGTCAAAACCTGAAATATAAATTCTCATAAATTTTATTCTTTACCAATCCATTAAACAATCTTTTTATATTTTTCGAAACCCCTTAAAAAAAAGAGTCCAGACATCAGAAAACGTTCACTCTAAAACCCTGTTTTATATTTTAAATGAGAGAAGTACACATGCGTTACGGACGTGACAAAAAAAGACACGAGTTTCTGGGAGAAAACATATTTTGTAAAATTTCTGCGATTTACAGTGCACAAACCAGAAGTAACAATATCTGCCAAATTGTTAAAATAAAAGAGTTGGTTAGTTGGTTTTCACTGTTATGTTTCAGAGGAAAAATCGGCGTTACGGACGTGACATCTCTCCGTTACGGACGTGACCGTTCTGAAAGCGGAATTTATCCGACTATGAAAATGTGTATAAAATGCTTTAAAAACTTGAACAGAGACGTCTAATAGTAAGTAATAAACATTCGTTTAAGCCATTATTTAACTAATTATTGTATACAAAAAGGAGACATTTAAAAAAATTTTAAAAAAGAAAGAAAGAAAGAAACGCTTTGTATTATAAATTTACATTAAATCAGTTTAGAACTGATTTTAAGTTGTTTCATTATTTAAAAAAAAAATGCAAGTGATTGCGCAGTCGCCTCCCTGTCATATGCATATTAATATTCTGTGCAAACACTTGAATATGGGCCAAAAACGTACATTTGCGTATGTTAACACTGGAGGTGCCAAGACGGCGAATATAAGACGACAGTAGGGATGAGCGAGTACAGCATTATCTGTATCTGTATCTGTTAAACATATGAATTATCTGTATCTGTACTCGGAGTGGGCGGGGCCTAACCCGGAAGTGGGTGGGATTTAACCTGGAAGTTGGTCATGTTGTCTTGAAATGGGCGGGGCTTTAACCGGTATGTTATTTTAAGCATGCAATTGATATGGGTTGATCAGAAATTGTTATATTTATTGCTGATTAGAAAACTATTTACATGACAGCATCAGCATTGAGATTCAGATCAGTGGTTTTGATCATGATAACAAACGAACTATATACAGAACAAGTTTTGCAACAATGAATACAACACATGCGGTTGCAATTATGAAGTAAAATGTAATGAACAAGAGTTTTCATTTCAACATAACTTTCTTTTTTTAACCTTGAGCAGTGTGATTTTTTTATTTATTTATTTGGTTCTTTTTTTCCCCCACACCAGGTATGTGTGTGTGTGTTTGTGTGTGTGTGTGTGTGTGTGTGTGTGTGTGTGTGTGTGTGTGTGTGTGTGTGTGTAACTAATTAATTTGTAATACCACTACTTCCTTTTTTTATTTTTTTATCTATTTATGAAATACAAAAAAAAAGTGTCGGACACTCAGTGCGTGAAGTAAAAAATAAAACTGGTCAGAGCCAGTTGACGGTTTAAAAAAGATAAAAAAAATCTCCGACAGGCAGAGACGCGAGTCGCTTTTACCAAGCACCACATCTGAACAAACCCCACGTTTACCAAAACTCTACTGGTTAAGTAAGTACTACAAACAAACCAAATTAAAAAACAAACCTGAAGCTGAAGAAACCCTAAACGTTAACGGAAAAAAACCCGCAAACCTGAGTGACTGAGGGAGAGAACGAGAGAGAGCGCGCTGTTCTCTTCTCTTCTCAGTGTTCTGTGTGTGTGTGTGTGTGTGTGTGTGTGTGTGTGTGTGTGTGTGTGTGTACCTTGTTTTTGTGACATATCAGGACACAAATTGGTGTAATAACATGGGTATGACATAGGTATTACAAGGAGAGGGTGACTTATGAGGACATTGCCCATGTCCCCACTTTTCAAAAGGCTTATAAATCATACAGAATACGTTTTTTTGAGAATGTAAAGATATGCACAGTCTCCTGTGAGGGCTAGGTTTAGGTGTAGGGAAGGTGTAGGGTGATAGCAAATATCGCTTGTACAGTATAAAAACCATTACGTCTATGGAATGTCCCCACAATTCACAAAAACAAACATGTGTGTGTGTGTGTGTGTGTGAGCAAAGCGGGACACAGCAACACAATAAGGGGCCGTTCACATGTCGCGCCTAAAAACGCGTGGAAAAAGCTAGGTGCGTCGCTTTCTTCCTTATCAACAAAACGCTCGGCGCTTGCGCTCCGGAAGCGTCTGCCGTTTCTAAGCAACCATCAGCTGCGCTTTAGCTCCAAGCTTCGGTGCGCTTGCTGCATTCTGAAAAGTTGAGATGTTTTTATCTACTGCGGTAAAGCCAGCCGCGGTTCAGAAAAACACGGTCAAGCCAGCCGCGATTGACTTTAAAAGTGCGCGCATATTACAGTCATTACGGTAGTTTCAGAAACAGCCCAGAGAGAACGCGCTTGCAGAGCGCTTTTCATTTAGACGCCCAGGACTGAGAAATAATACTACAAAATACTCGTGAATTTTTACTTACTTATTTATTTGCATTTCTGCTTTAATATCCGTGTTATTTATTGGTGTCTTTGATGGTTCTTTTCTGATATGGGACAGTATTAGACTTTAAAGGGGTATATTGACCCCATTTCTAATAAGTAGAAAAAAAACAATGATCAGTTCTTATTCAGGACGTCCCATACTATATGCACACCTCATATGAAACCATTTTACTGTAGCATTTTTGAGATATGGGTCATTATTACACGTTAGAGGGGTTTATTGACCCCATTTCTAATAAGTAGAAAAAAACAATGATCAGTTCTTATTCAGGACGTCCCATACTATATGCACACCTCATATGAAACCATTTTACTGTAGCATTTTTGAGATATGGGTCATTATTACACTTTAGAGGGGTGTATTGACCCCATTTCTAATAAGTAGAAAAAAACAATGATCAGTTCTTATTCAGGACGTCCCATACTATATGCACACCTCATATGAAACCATTTTACTGTAGCATTTTTGAGATATGGGTCATTATTACAATTTAGAGGGGTATAAAAAACCCATTTCTAATAAGTAGAAAAAAACAATGATCAGTTCTCATTCAGGACGTCCCATACTATATGCACACCTCATATGAAACCATTTTACTGTAGCATTGTTGAGATATGGGACATTATTACACTTTAGAGGGGTTTATTGACCCCATTTCTAATAAGTAGAAAAAAACAATGATCAGTTCTCATTCAGGACGTCCCATACTATATGCACACCTCATATGAAACCATTTTACTGTAGCATTTTTGAGATATGGGACATTATAACACTTTAGAGGGGTATAAAAAACCCATTTCTAATAAGTAGAAAAAAACAATGATCAGTTCTCATTCAGGACGTCCCATACTATATGCACACCTCATATGAAACAATTTTACTGTAGCATTTTTGAGATATGGGTCATTATTACACTTTAGAGGGGTTTATTGACCCCATTTCTAATAAGTAGAAAAAAACAATGATCAGTTCTCATTCAGGACGTCCCATACTATATGCACACCTCATATGAAACCATTTTACTGTAGCATTTTTGAGATATGGGACATTATAACACTTTAGAGGGGTATAAAAAACCCATTTCTAATAAGTAGAAAAAAACAATGATCAGTTCTCATTCAGGACGTCCCATACTATATGCACACCTCATATGAAACCATTTTACTGTAGCATTTTTGAGATATGGGTCATTATTACACTTTAGAGGGGTGTATTGACCCCATTTCTAATAAGTAGAAAAAAACAATGATCAGTTCTTATTCAGGACGTCCCATATTATATGCACACCTCATATGAAACCATTTTACTGTAGCATTGTTGAGATATGGGTCATTATTACACTTTAGAGGGGTGTATTGACCCCATTTCTAATAAGTAGAAAAAAACAATGATCAGTTCTCATTCAGGACGTCCCATATTATATGCACACCTCATATGAAACCATTTTACTGTAGCATTTTTGAGATATGGGTCATTATTACACTTCAGAGGGGTATAAAAAACCCATTTCTAATAAGTAGAAAAAAACAATGATCAGTTCTCATTCAGGACGTCCCATACTATATGCACACCTCATATGAAACCATTTTACTGTAGCATTTTTGAGATATGGGACATTATAACACTTTAGAGGGGTATAAAAATACAATTTCTAATAAGTAGAAAAAAACAATGATCAGTCCTTATTCAGGACGTCCCATATTACATGCACACCTCATATGAAACCATTTTACTGTAGCATTTTTGAGATATGGGTCATTATTACACTTTAGAGGGGTGTATTGACCCCATTTCTAATAAGTAGAAAAAAACAATGATCAGTTCTTATTCAGGACGTCCCATACTATATGCACACCTCATATGAAACCATTTTACTGTAGCATTTTTGAGATATGGGACATTATAACACTTTAGAGGGGTATAAAAAACCCATTTCTAATAAGTAGAAAAAAACAATGATCAGTTCTTATTCAGGACGTCCCATACTATATGCACACCTCATATGAAACCATTTTACTGTAGCATTTTTGAGATATGGGTCATTATTACAATTTAGAGGGGTATAAAAAACCCATTTCTAATAAGTAGAAAAAAAACAATGATCAGTTCTCATTCAGGACGTCCCATACTATATGCACACCTCATATGAAACCATTTTAGTGTAGCATTTTTGAGATATGGGTCATTATTACACTTTAGAGGGGTGTATTGACCCCATTTCTAATAAGTAGAAAAAAACAATGATCAGTTCTTATTCAGGACGTCCCATATTACATGCACACCTCATATGAAACCATTTTACTGTAGCATTTTTGAGATATGGGTCATTATTACAATTTAGAGGGGTATAAAAAACCCATTTCTAATAAGTAGAAAAAAACAATGATCAGTTCTCATTCAGGACGTCCCATACTATATGCACACCTCATATGAAACCATTTTACTGTAGCATTTTTGAGATATGGGTCATTATTACACTTTAGAGGGGTGTATTGACCCCATTTCTAATAAGTAGAAAAAAACAATGATCAGTTCTTATTCAGAACGTCCCATATTATATGCACACCTCATATGAAACCATTTTACTGTAGCATTTTTGAAATATGGGTCATTATTACACTTTAGAGGGGTATAAAAAACCCATTTCTAATAAGTAGAAAAAAACAATGATCAGTTCTCATTCAGGACGTCCCATATTATATGCACACCTCATATGAAACCATTTTACTGTAGCATTTTTGAGATATGGGTCATTATTACACTTTAGAGGGGTATAAAAAACCCATTTCTAATAAGTAGAAAAAATCAATGATCAGTTCTTATTCAGGACGTCCCATATTACATGCACACCTCATATGAAACCATTTTACTGTAGCATTTTTGAGATATGGGTCATTATTACACTTTAGAGGGGTGTATTGACCCCATTTCTAATAAGTAGAAAAAAACAATGATCAGTTCTTATTCAGGACGTCCCATACTATATGCACACCTCATATGAAACCATTTTACTGTAGCATTTTTGAGATATGGGACATTATAACACTTTAGAGGGGTATAAAAAAACCATTTCTAATAAGTAGAAAAAAACAATGATCAGTTCTTATTCAGGACGTCCCATATTACATGCACACCTCATATGAAACCATTTTACTGTATAATTTTTGAGATATGGGTCATTATTACACTTTAGAGGGGTATAAAAAACCCATTTCTAATAAGTAGAAAAAAACAATGATCAGTTCTCATTCAGGACGTCCCATACTATATGCACACCTCATATGAAACCATTTTACTGTAGCATTGTTGAGATATGGGACATTATTACACTTTAGAGGGGTTTATTGACCCCATTTCTAATAAGTAGAAAAAAACAATGATCAGTTCTTATTCAGGACGTCCCATATTACATGCACACCTCATATGAAACCATTTTACTGTAGCATTTTTGAGATATGGGTCATTATTACACTTTAGAGGGGTGTATTGACCCCATTTCTAATAAGTAGAAAAAAACAATGATCAGTTCTTATTCAGGACGTCCCATACTATATGCACACCTCATATGAAACCATTTTACTGTAGCATTTTTGAGATATGAATCATTGTAACAATTTAGAGGGGTATAAAAAACCCATTTATAATAAGTAGAAAAAAACAATGATCAGTTCTTATTCAGGACGTCCCATACTATATGCACACCTCATATGAAACCATTTTACTGTAGCATTTTTGAGATATGAATCATTGTAACAATTTAGAGGGGTATAAAAAACCCATTTATAATAAGTAGAAAAAAACAATGATCAGTTCTCATTCAGGACGTCCCATACTATATGCACACCTCATATGAAACCATTTTACTGTAGCATTTTTGAGATATGGGTCATTATTACACTTTAGAGGGGTATAAAAAACCCATTTCTAATAAGTAGAAAAAAACAATGATCAGTTCTTATTCAGGACGTCCCATATTATATGCACACCTCATATGAAACCATTTTACTGTAGCATTTTTGAGATATGGGTCATTATTACACTTTAGAGGGGTTTATTGACCCCATTTCTAATAAGTAGAAAAAAACAATGATCAGTTCTTATTCAGGACGTCCCATATTATATGCACACCTCATATGAAACCATTTTACTGTAGCATTTTTGAGATATGGGTCATTATTACACTTTAGAGGGGTGTATTGACCCCATTTCTAATAAGTAGAAAAAAACAATGATCAGTTCTCATTCAGGACGTCCCATATTATATGCACACCTCATATGAAACCATTTTACTGTAGCATTTTTGAGATATGGGTCATTATTACACTTTAGAGGGGTGTATTGACCCCATTTCTAATAAGTAGAAAAAAACAATGATCAGTTCTCATTCAGGACGTCCCATATTATATGCACACCTCATATGAAACCATTTTACTGTAGCATTTTTGAGATATGGGTCATTATTACACTTTAGAGGGGTTTATTGACCCCATTTCTAATAAGTAGAAAAAAACAATGATCAGTTCTCATTCAGGACGTCCCATATTATATGCACACCTCATATGAAACCATTTTACTGTAGCATTTTTGAGATATGGGTCATTATTACACTTTAGAGGGGTATAAAAAACCCATTTCTAATAAGTAGAAAAAAACAATGATCAGTTCTTATTCAGGACGTCCCATACTATATGCACACCTCATATGAAACCATTTTACTGAACCTTTTTGGAGATATGGGACATTAATACATTTTAACAGGGTATGTAGACTCCATTTCTAATAAGTAGAAAAAAACGTCTCAGGTCCCTGAAGGGAACGAGACGCTGCGTCGAAATGCTTTGGGAACGCCTCCAGCGTGACCACGCTCTGAATCATGTGTGCAATCAGTCCAATGGAATCGTGGGATGTCACCGGCGTGATGATGTCACCGACCAGGAAGCTTAAAAGCAAGTGCGGATAGAACAGCATCAGCTTCTGGAAGTAGCAAGCGCTGCAGAATATGCCGGAAGTATAGCCTTGAGACGCAGCGTCTCATTCCCTTCAGGGAACTAGGGTTACATACGTAACCTGAGACGTTCCCTTCCAGGTAACTTCGAGCTGCGTCGAAACGCTTTGGGAACGAGAATGCCCACGCCGCCATACTGGAGAAGTGTCCCTGCCAATTAGGGCGAGAGAACGAAGGAGCCAGGAGAGGCTCGGAGATCTAGGCCATAGAACCTAGCGAATATTAGGCCTCAACCTCAGCGCACCGCGGAGGAAATGTGTAACCAGGGGTTTTCTGCCCACTGAGGAGCCACCAAGAGCGGCGTGGTAAGCAGAAATGGCTGCCACGTAGACCTTCAAGGTGGAGTGGGTCAACCAGGTGGAGAGACGGCCCTGTAAGAACTCCAGTACTGTACCAACTGGGCAGTTAACTGGGTCAAACTGGCGGTCTCCGCACCATGAAGTGAAGAGTCTCCAGTTCAGGGCATACAGTTTCCTCATGGAGGGAGCTCTGGACTGGAGGATGGTCTCAACAACCTCAGTTGGGAGACCGGAAGCTACAAGTTGTGCCCCCTCAGGGTCCAAACCCATAGTTTCCATAGCTCCGGGCGGGGGTGAATGATGTCGCCTCCCGCCTGTGAGAGGAGATCCGTCCTGACAGGAATCCCCCAGAGGGAGCCGTCTAGGAGGAAAATCAGGTCTGAGAACCAAACTCGACCCGGCCAGCACGGGGCAACTAAAAGAAGTCGAACCCCGTCCCGGCGCACTCTCGCCAGAACTCCCGGGACAGAGCGATCGGGGAAAAAGCGTACAGATGTAGCCTCGGCCATGTCTGTACCATGGCATCCAGCCCCAAGAGAGCTGGATGACTCAGAGAGAACCAGAGGGGACATTGCGCATTCTTGTGAGTTGCGAAGAGGTCCACCTGAGCCTGGCCAAAGATTCTCCAGATCTGCTTCACCACTAAGGGGTGAAGCATCCATTCACCGGGCCTCGGCTCCTGCCTCGAAAGGACGTCTGCTCCCACATTGAGATGCCCAGGGATGTGAACTGCTCTCAGCGAGAGGAGTTTCCCCGGGGACCACACAAGTATCTGGTGCGACCGCTTGTACAAGGGGCGCAAAAGCAGACCTCCTTGGTGGTTGATGTAAGAGACCACCGCTGTGTTGTCAGTGTGCACCAACACATGGTGATCTCTTAGGTCTGGGAGAAAGTGTAACAGAGCCTGAAACACGGCCAACATCTCCAGGCAATTGATGTGCGAAGTGAGATGATGGCCCCTCCACAGACCACGGGCCGAGCGGCCACTCATGACCGCTCCCCAGCCAGTGAGGGATGCATCCATCGCAAACGTGACACGGCGGCAAGGAGCTCCCAACACCGGGCCCTGATTCAGAAACCAAGGTTTCCTCCACATGTCTAAGGCACGAAAGCATAGCCATGTGACCTTGATCATGCAAAGCCGGTTTCCCCTCGGGGAGAACCCCTTGGTTTTGAGCCACCACTGAAGGGGTCTCATGTACAGCAGGCCAAAAGGAATTATGTTAGACGCAGCTGCCATCAGACCCAGCAGTTTCTGGAACCGCTTTACAGTGAGTGACCGGCCTTCTATGACTTTCGCGACTTCTGTGAGGATTGACTCGACACGAGCAGGAGAAAAACGTGCCTGCATCGTGGAGGAATCCCACACCACGCCTAGATAAGTGGTTCTCTGTAATGGAGAAATCACACTCTTCTTGGCGTTTAGTCTTAACCCCAGCACTTTCATGTGTGACAGAACAACATCTCAATGTTGAACCGCCATCTGATCGGACTGGGCCAAAATCAGCCAGTCGTCGATGTAGTTGAGTATGCAGATGCCCTGGAGTCTCAGAGGACCCAGAGCTGCATCCACACACTTCGTGAAAGTGCGGGGTGAGAGTGCAAGGCCGAAAGGAAGAACCCGATATTGGTATGCTTCACCCCTGAAAGCAAACCTCAAGAACTTCCTGTGTTCGGAAAGGATGGATTTGTGAAAATATTCGTCCTTCAGATCTATTGTCACAAACCAGTCCTCGGACCTGATTTGAGACACAACCTGCTTGACCGTAAGCATACTGAACTTGAGGCGCATGACTGTACGGTTCAGCAAGCGTAGATCTAAGATTGGCCTGAGGCCCCCATCCTTCTTGGGAACAATGAAGTACCGGCTGTAGAACTCGGCATCTCGCTCGAGAGGAGGGACCACCTCGATGGCCTACTTCCTCAGGAGGGTGTTTACTTCTTGTTCCTTAACCAGAGCCTGCTCGTGACCCACAAGTGTGGGAAAAACTTAGCTGAAGCGCGTAGGAGGGGCACCGAACTGAATAGGGTAGCCCTTTTCTACAGTCTGCAGGACCCAATGAGAGACATTCGGCAGAAGTTTCCACGCTGCCAGAAAGTCTACTAAGGGAATCAGCCTCTCGAGGCTGACCTCTGGTGTTAGAGGAACAGTTAACTCGGGGTCCTGAAGCAGCAGACCGGCAGGAACACACCCAGTTAGCAGATGTCGGGCGGTGACTGAGAGGTATGCTCGCTGGGGACCGCTGCGGCCTGAAGCACCAGAGGTGGCAGGGTTGGCAAAGCGATCCCCTGGGGACACTGAGGAGATATGGGCACCATATTATGAGGTGTTAACCGCTCTTCCCCAGAGGGGACTGTCCCCATCGGCCCTCCATAATGGTCAGGGCTTTTTGGCCGAACTCTTCTTAGCCTGCAAGACCACCCTCAGGTCAGTCTTGGGCTTAGAAGAGCCCGGCCTAGAGCGTCGACGTGGCCCTCAGTCCTTACCACTGGGGGGAGCATGAGAGGCGACGCTCTGCTTTTGGGCCTTCCTGTATGAGGAGCTAGATTGCGGTGAGGGCTGCTGAACATCAGCAGCCCCCTGAGCTGGAGCAAGGCGAGGGAGGAACCGCTGAAACGCCGCTGCTTGTCGTCGCGCCTCCTGGTGTCTGTCGACGATTGTATCGACAGCGCCAATGAACAGACCCGAAGGCACGAGCGGGGCGTCCATGTGGAAGACCCTGTCCTTTTCTTTGATGCTGGACAGGGTCAGCCACAGGTGCCTCTCCGCAGCCACCACAGCTACCATAGACCTGCCGATGGCACGGGCGGTCTCATTGGTGGCGCGGAGAGACAAATCAGCGGTTCTACGGAGCTCGGCGATGTCATCAGGCCATGCCCCCTCGCCTTCAATTAGCTCCTTGAGCAGGTCGGCTTGGTAAGCCTGCAACACACCCATAGTGTGGAGGCACGCACCAGCCTGATCTGCTGCCGCATACCCCTTGCCCAACAGAGCCAACGTGGTCTTAAGCGGTCTGGAGGGCAAGGTCAGAGTCTTCAAAGACGATGCCGCACCGGGGGACAGATAGCTCGCAAGCATCTGTTCCACCCGGGGCATCGCTTTATATGCGAGCTCTGAAAACCCGCCACGTTGGTGTAATGAGCGGCAGACAGGCTGAAGAGACGCACAGAGAAAGGTTTTCCCCATGACCTCGACACCTCTGTGTGGAGGTCAGGGAAAAACGGAAGACTCGGGCATGGAGGTGGTGGCCGAGACCGCAGAAAGCGCTCATCCAATTTGCTTCTCTGCAGTTCGGCCTGTCTCTCGGCCGGCCACTCCAGATTTAGAGTAGCCACGGCGCGAGTGACCACCTCCAGCAGCTCCTCATACTGGGGAGAATGAGGGGGTGAGTCCTCATCGACGCCCTCCACATCCACCTCCTCGGAGGTGGATAGAAGGAGCACCGCGTCCTATCTCCGGGGGTAAGAATCCGCTGAGCGGGCTTCCGATCCCAGAGAGCGGGCAGCGGATCTGGCTGGTGAGGCAGAAGATAGGGACTCGCCCGTCTCCATACCCTCTGCCAGATCCAATTGCGATCCCCACGAGTGCAAAGAGAGCCTTACGGGAGCGGAGCAAACACAAAGGCATGCGCTCACAATGCGGGCAACCAGCCCCCTCGAGGGCTGATGCCGCATGCTCCACTCCCATGCAGACAACACACAAGCTGTGTGTATCCTCACCTGTGATGAAACGAGAGCAAGGAGGGACACACCGCTTGTAATGTTGCTGCTTATTTTCACCCTTCTGAGACATTTTGACAGACAGACAAACAATCACTCTCAAAAAGAAAGTTGTGCAAACTGGCACGAAAAATGGAGAGTGACATGCACACAGAGCGTTTGCTGAAAACAGAAAGCTGACGCTGTTCTATCCGGACGTGCTTTTAAGCTTCCTGGTCGGTGACGTCAAGACCAGAGAGGGCAGTCCAAATAGTAACCAATAAACAAGGCAAAGAAACAAGGCAAACAAAACAAAACCATGGCAAAACTATGACAAGAAACCAAGTTGTGAAAATAACAAAAACAAGGCAAGGAAATCTGAAAAATGTTGAGTAGATTCCACACAGCAGAACAATGCTTTGCACTCTCTGTTTGGTAATGGCTTCGTTTTATGGCCACCAAACAGGAAGTAACCAACGAGGCAGCAGAGGGAGCAGCAACAATCAGTTCATGGGTGAGGGCTCCCTCTGCTGCCTTTTGGCATTACAATATCCCAAAAAATATAACGGTCTATGGCAGCAATGGTGGCAGCGGAGAGGCACCTGTGGTTGACCCTATCTGACATGAAAGAGAACGACAGGGTATCTTCCTACAGGATGCCCCGCTTGTGCCTTCTGGCCTGTTTGGCTATGCAGTCGATTATGTCATCAGCAGGTACCAGGAGGCACGAAAGCAAGCGGTGGCTTTTCATTGGTATCTTCCTCACCGCATCATAGCTGTGGCTGCTGGGCATGAACAGCCCCTCCCGTGTACCAGCTCCTCTTACCACGAAGCACAAACAGTAATCGTCGCTATTTGGGCCCCTCCACAGCGGGATAGAAACCAGCGGCGCTCTTAGCCGGGGGCTTCTAATGTGAGGCCTGACCTGACGGTCATGCTTCAGTCAAGGAAGTCCACAGCTAAGCGGTCCTGACTATTTCTCAGGACAACTGAGGGCAGCCCCTATTGGGGACTAGTGGATAGCACTGCATTCCATGGTGTCCATCTTCCCCCAATGCCCTCAGGTGATCAGTCTGCTACCCCTGCCAGGGCTACAGGGCACGGTGGTCTCCTGTGAGTCAAAAACTTTTTCCACCTGCTTGCATATTGGAGCCAAGGGGCTCGCCATCCCTATGGGGGTCCCTAGAGCAGTTAGTTCAGAAATATCCTGCCGGTCAGTGGTTACAGGATACCAAGCTAGCAGTTCAGGCAACATCAGAGGCCAGCCTCGAGAGGCTGGTTCCCTTAGTAGACTATTTAGCAGCTTGGAAACTACTGCCAACCGTGTCTGTGTGGGTTCTGCATACTGTAGAGAAATAAAATTAGATCCAATTAGGCGATCCACCACCACCTTTCCACGGGGTCTTTCCCACCAAGAAAAGTGTGCTATCTCCATTACAGAGGACCACTTATCTAGGTGAGGTGTGGGATTTGACCATGATGCAGACACATCTGTCACCTGCTCGAATCGAGTCGATCCTCACTGCAGTCACGAGAGTCAGAGAAGGTCAGTCACTTGTTGTAAAAGAGTTTAAAAAACTATTGGGTCTGATGGCAGCTGCGTCCAATGTGATACCTTTTGGCCTGCTGCACATGAGGCCCCTACAGTGGTGGCTCAAGACCAAGGGGTTCTCCTCTAGGGGAAACCTGCTTCCAATGATCAAGGTCACGCAGGGATGCCTACGTGCTTTAGACATGTGGAGGAAACCTTGGTTCTTGTCTCAGGGCCCGGTGCTGGGAGCTCCTTGTCGCCGTGTGACACTAGAGACAGATGCGTCCCTCACCGATTGGTGAACGGTCATGAGTGGCTGGTCAGCCTGTGGTCTGTGAAGTGGTTGCCATCTCGCATGGCCTATCAATTGTCTAGAGATGCTGGCCATGTTTCAATCAGTGAGACACTTCGTCCCGGACCTAAGAGATTGCCATGTGTTGGTGCGCACTGACAACACAGCAGTGGTCTACTACATCAACCACCAGAGAGGTCTAAGTTCGCGCCCCTTGAACAAGCTGGCGCAGCAGATACTTGTGTGGTCCCTGGACAAACTCGTTTTAGCTGAAAGCAATACACATTCCTGGGCATCTCAATTTGGGAGCAGACATCCTGTTGAGGCAGGGGCTGAGGCACGGGGAATGGATGCTTCACCCTAAGGTGGTGAAGCAAATTTGGAGAGTGTTTTTTGACCAAGCTCAGGTGAACCTCTTTGGAACTCGGGAGACATCGCAATGTCCCCTCTGGTACTCTGGTACACAGGAGTTCTGGAGAGAGTTTGCCCAGATGGGGAACATCTACTCCTAGTAGCCCCGTACTGGCCCGGGCCAAGTTTGATTCTCTGACCTGATTTCCCTTCTCGGCGGCTCTCCATGGGAGATTCCTGTCAGGAGGGATCTCCTCTAACAGATGGGGGCACCATTCTCCACCCCCGCCCGGAGCTGTAAAAAATGTGGGAAGACTCATAGTATGTGGTCTCTCAACTTGGGCTGTTGAGACCATCCTCCAGTCCAGAGCTCCCTGAGAAAAGTGTACACCCTGAGGTGGAGTCTCTTCTCTTCATGGTGTGCAGACCCCAAGTTAGGCCCACTACAGTCAGTACAGTTGTACAGTGGACTTCATGCAGGCTCATTTTGTTCACAGGGATATCCCACTCCACTTTGAAGCTGCTCGTGGCGGCAATCCTGGCCTACCACACCCCTCTTGGTGGCTTCTAAGTGGGCAAAAATCCCCTGGTTACACACTTTCTCAGTGGTGTGCTGAGGCTGAGGTCTCCTTAGCCTTGTCTTACCTAAAGAGAGTGGGGGACCTGCAGGCCCTTTCCGTGGCCCCTTCCTATCTTGACATTGCGCATGTTCTTTACCCTAGAGCAGGATATGTACCCAAAGTCTCTACCTCTACACCACAGCCCGTCATGCTTCAGGCATTCTGTCCTCCTCCCTTTACAGATCCAGACCAGCAGAAGCTTAATGTGCCCAGTCCGAGCACTGGACACCTATGTCCACAGAGCTGCCCTTGGGCGTAGGTCGGACCAGTGGCTAGTATGTTACGGTAAACCCAAGAGAGAGTTTGCCGGCTTCCAAACAAACTCTGAGCAGATGGATTATAGATGCTGTTTATGAGTCCTCTGGTCTCCCCTTACCTTTGGGGGTCAAGGCTCACTCTACTTGCGCTATGGCTGCTTACAAAACTGCTCTTTCGGGTGTCCCAATTCAGGACATCTGCAACGCAGCGAGATGGTCCACGCCCCTCACCTTCATCAGGTTCTATGACCTAGACCTCCATGCCACTCCTGGCGCATTTATTCTCTTGTCCTAGCTAATCCTAGGCAGGGATTTGGAATTCTGGAGACATGTGCATCTCGTTCCCCATATCGTTTTTGGATGGAGACTATGCATCTCGAACAATACTTCCTGCATCCCTGCTAGCGCTCGTGTCAGTCTCCGAAAATATCGCTGTTTTTCTCTCGCACATGCTTTTATTGCTTCCTGACTGCTTTCGTCACCAGCCTATGATGTCAAGCCCTTCTATTGAACAGTTTACAGGTATATCAGAGCGTGGTCGTTCCCCATAGACTTTTTACCCCTCTAAAGTGTAATAATGTCCCGTATCTCAAACACGCTGCAGTAAAATACTTTCATATTTGGTTTGTATAGTATGGGACGTCCTGAATAAGAACTGATCATTGTTTTTTTCTACTTATTAGAAATGGGGTCAATACACCCCTCTAAAGTGTAATAATGACCCATATCTCAAAAATGCTACAGTAAAATGGTTTCATATAAGGTATGCATATATTATGGGACGTCCTGAATAAGAACTGATCATTGTTTTTTTCTACTTATTAGAAATGGGGTCAATACACCCCTCTAAAGTGTAATAATGACCCATATCTCAAAAATGCTACAGTAAAATGGTTTCATATGAGGTGTGCATATAGTATGGGACGTCCTGAATGAGAACTGATCATTGTTTTTTTCTACTTATTAGAAATGGGTTTTTTATACCCCTCTAAATTGTAATAATGACCCATATCTCAAAAATGCTACAGTAAAATGGTTTCATATGAGGTGTGCATATAGTATGGGACGTCCTGAATGAGAACTGATCATTGTTTTTTTCTACTTATTAGAAATGGGTTTTTTATACCCCTCTAAAGTGTAATAATGACCCATATCTCAAAAATGCTACAGTAAAATGGTTTCATATGAGGTGTGCATATAATATGGGACGTCCTGAATGAGAACTGATCATTGTTTTTTTCTACTTATTAGAAATGGGGTCAATACACCCCTCTAAAGTGTAATAATGACCCATATCTCAACAATGCTACAGTAAAATGGTTTCATATGAGGTGTGCATATAATATGGGACGTCCTGAATAAGAACTGATCATTGTTTTTTTCTACTTATTAGAAATGGGGTCAATACACCCCTCTAAAGTGTAATAATGACCCATATCTCAAAAATGCTACAGTAAACTGGTTTCATATGAGGTGTGCATATAATATGGGACGTTCTGAATAAGAACTGATCATTGTTTTTTTCTACTTATTAGAAATGGGGTCAATACACCCCTCTAAAGTGTAATAATGACCCATATGTCAAAAATGCTACAGTAAAATGGTTTCATATGAGGTGTGCATATAGTATGGGACGTCCTGAATGAGAACTGATCATTGTTTTTTTCTACTTATTAGAAATGGGTTTTTTATACCCCTCTAAATTGTAATAATGACCCATATCTCCAAAATGCTACAGTAAAATGGTTTCATATGAGGTGTGCATATAGTATGGGACGTCCTGAATAAGAACTGATCATTGTTTTTTTCTACTTATTAGAAATGGGGTCAATACACCCCTCTAAAGTGTAATAATGACCCATATCTCAAAAATGCTACAGTAAAATGGTTTCATATGAGGTGTGCATGTAATATGGGACGTCCTGAATAAGAACTGATCATTGTTTTTTTCTACTTATTAGAAATGGGTTTTTTATACCCCTCTAAAGTGTTATAATGTCCCATATCTCAAAAATGCTACAGTAAAATGGTTTCATATGAGGTGTGCATATAGTATGGGACGTCCTGAATGAGAACTGATCATTGTTTTTTTCTACTTATTAGAAATGGGTTTTTTATACCCCTCTAAAGTGTAATAATGACCCATATCTCAACAATGCTACAGTAAAATGGTTTCATATGAGGTGTGCATATAGTATGGGACGTCCTGAATAAGAACTGATCATTGTTTTTTTCTACTTATTAGAAATGGGGTCAATAAACCCCTCTAACGTGTAATAATGACCCATATCTCAAAAATGCTACAGTAAAATGGTTTCATATGAGGTGTGCATATAGTATGGGACGTCCTGAATAAGAACTGATCATTGTTTTTTTCTACTTATTAGAAATGGGGTCAATATACCCCTTTAAAGTCTAATACTGTCCCATATCAGAAAAGAACCATCAAAGACACCAATAAATAACACGGATATTAAAGCAGAAATGCAAATAAATAAGTAAGTAAAAATTCACGAGTATTTTGTAGTATTATTTCTCAGTCCTGGGCGTCTAAATGAAAAGCGCTCTGCAAGCGCGTTCTCTCTGGGCTGTTTCTGAAACTACCGTAATGACTGTAATATGCGCGCACTTTTAAAGTCAATCGCGGCTGGCTTGACCGTGTTTTTCTGAACCGCGGCTGGCTTTACCGCAGTTTTTATCTCGATGCGGCGCGGACGCGCCTGCAAAAAACGAGCGCGTCGCTTCCATTATGCGCGCAAGCCGCGCGTCTACCTTTAAAATAACGAATTTGAGCGCGCAAAAGACGCTACATCACATGTGAACAGCCCCTAAATCTGTATGTGTGTAGGGGAGGGGCGCTGTGATTAGTCTATCACGGAACGCAGACACAGTAAACTACCCAATGAGAATTTTTATTCAATCCGAGCACAGATATTGACTCGTATTACTCGTATGATACTCGTACTCGGCAAAAGTGCTTTATCCGTGCCGGATACTCGTTTCAGCCGAGTATCCGGCTCAACTCTAGACGACAGGCGGCGAATGTTTGCTTGTGAATGCACTAGGCATGGGCCGGTATAAGATTCTGTCGGTATGATAACCTTGGATAAAAAATATCACGGTTTCACGGTATCACGGTATTGTAATTACTGCTCTACAATGTTATATTTAAATGTCTTTTTTTTAACTGATCATAGTATATTTTATTTCAGGAAACATATAGAACATTTTGTAACATGGAACATCAGGCAAAATAATTAAAATAAATAATTGAATCTTCTTAATAAAATTTAATTTCAGTCACTTGTGTGAGCCTAAGCCTGCAGCTCAACAATAATAAACAAAATAAAATTTTCAAAAACAAATCCTTTTCCAAAAATATGACCATCAGTGACAGTTCCAAAAATAAACAAATACTGAAAGACAGGTGAGAGCCAGCGAGTTTTTTTTTTAGTGCCGTGATTTTGAAAAGATGTTAAACCGTGACTTTTTCAAACCGCGGTAAACCTTGAAACTGGTTATCATTCCATGCTTAGTATAGATAGCCTATATGCACAGGCGGACATAACCTTTTTTTTTTTTAAATGTCATATAATGTTCATTATCAACATCATATAATTTAAAACTTTTGTGTGTTGCAAATAACTTGCCGCTATCTGCGCTGCATTCTTGCTGAGTACAATATTTTGCGTGTTGAGCAAGCATGCTATTGAAATATGCAATATGATTTGTGGTGCATTCTAGGCATGGGATGATAACCGGTTTCAAGGTTTACCGCGGTTTGAAAAAGTCACGGTTTCAAAACCGCAAACAAAAAAAGTTATACCGTTCCTACAATATGTGCATTTTCTGTGTCGTCAAAGTGAAAGCGCAGGACTCTACTAGGTTGTGCATGTGTGTACCTGCAGCGAAAACAATGCAGCCCCTCCCCCAGCGGTTAGTGCTGCAGGCGCGTGTCTGTGATTGTGTACGTGATCCGCAGTCAGTGAGACTCAGCAGTAATATAAGTTCAGGATGGCCGAAGGAGGTGAATCCCCACAACACAGAGTGGGGAATAGCAGACTTTATGTACTAACTTTACATTTCTGTGATTGAACATTAGTACAACAATTAAGTTAAAGTGAAATCACGTCTTTGCTTTTAAGCCTTCTGCCACGTTAAAGGTCACGCAGTGTGTAGGTTTTTGCAGCATCTAGCGGCGAAATTGTGAATTGCAACAGTCCACCTCTCACCCCTCCCTTTACAGAACTACGGATGCAGATAGAGGATTAAAATCTAGCCGTTTTTGACAGCAACGAATAGTGAGATTTCTTTTAAAATGTAATTTAAGGAATTATTTATTGATCATTCAATAAAACTATATTATTAAAAATATTACTGTTACTTGTTCATCATTGTGTCAGTGTTTTTTTTTCCCACAAGCTGATAATTCTAAGTTAATGAAAACATAATGGTTCATTAAAGTCTTTATGCACCCCTGAAAACATAGTTATTGCACCTGTGTCTAGAGATCATCTTAAATATTACACAGTGCATCTTTAACATCTTTTCAAAATCACGGCATTAAAAAAAACTTGCTGGCTCTCACCTGTCTTTGAGTATGTGTTTATTTTTGGAACTGTCACTGATGGTCATATTTTTGGAAAAGGATTTGTTTTTGAAAATTTTATTTTGTTTATTATTGTTGAGCTGCAGGATTAGGCTCACACAAGTGACTGAAATTAAATTTAATTAAGAAGATTCAATTATTTATTTTAATTATTTTGCCTGATGTTCCATGTCACAAAATGTTCTATATGTTTCCTGAAATAAAATATACTATGATCAGTTAAAAAAAATATATGTTGTTTTTTACCCAGACATTTAAATATAACATTGTAGAGCAGTAATTACAATACCGTGATACTGTGAAACCGTGATATTTTTATCCAAGGTTATCATACCGTCAGAATCTTATACCGGCCCATGCCTAATCTATACGCGGACAAATGCAAATGCAAATGTTTTGGCTATCTCCGCGAAGTTCTCACTGAGAATGTGATTTTTTTTTAATGTTTTTGGAATTAATTTGTTTCTAAAATGCTATAGGCTATGGTAAGCCTAAAACTAGTCATAGCAGATCAGTCATCAGCAACGAAGTAAACATACGCGCCGTTATGAAGCGTCGTAGACTACAATAGATGCACAAACGAGCAGCATTTCTGCCGAAGGGAGAAAAGTTGGCCATTCACAAAGAATAAAATATAAATTTTAATTCAGTTTTTGTTTATCTGTTTAAGCACAGGGGCGTCACTAGACACTTCTGTCACTAGACACAAATCTGCTGTGCCCCAGTAAAATCTCAAATTTGAGTTTTAATATACTTTTATAATCCCGAAATTATGACATTAAACTATAGCCTATACAACAATGAATTAACGCTTCTAAAAGCAATGCCATTTATAAGACTATGCACTCAGATATCCATGCCCGCACACGTCAGTGTATTTAATTGCAATGTACACGTCGTGCAGCCTTTCACGCAGAAGTAGCCTACATAAAGAGTAATGGGGGACCTGTGCCCCAGTAGCTTTAGGTCTAGCAACTCCCCTGCACATGACGTTTGCCACAAAGCGCAGGCAAAAGAAGCAATGATTGACAAAATAAGACGTTGTAATTATTTATCAATACTAATTAAACTTTACTTTCTTTAGATGTATTTGATATTTTACATATTTTTGATGTATATGAGGCAGATGCACCCCTATTTTAAGTTATCTCTTTTTTTATTATTATTATTTTAAGTTGTTTCATTATCAGAAAAAAAAATTATATATCAGAAAAAAAGTGATCACGCGGGCAACTCCCTGTCATGAATGCGCATTAGTTTTCCGCACAAACACTTGAATATCAATAATAGCATATTTAAGGTTTACGCTAGAGTGTGGGATCCGCATTAAAATAAATCTTCACAAAGTCTACATCCGAGAGAAATGCCGTTATAACCAGCAAATTGAAAGATATATTTGACGTTTCAAAATTATCTAATAGGTCGATGCCGCTCCAAATCGTGGATCATTATTGCTGTTGATCAAGATTACGCTGATGTCGCAGTCATAAACTTGTTTTAATAAATAGCCGAACCGTGTTTTTTACGAATACTTATTTCAAACAAATACCTTAATAAATATTTGTATTCAGGAACAAGAAAAACTTTCTATCAAAAAAAGCTGCGTTTCCTCAGCAGACCGCAGTCAGTGTATGCCCGCATGAGTGAGTGAGTGACATTCAGGAGTCGGGGGTGGGGGTAAAAGAGGTGACTGATGGCGCTATTCGCGCGTAGTTGAACGCTTGAACATTTGAGTTTACTCGCGTCATTCGCGCGTGACATTTTCTTCACAACAGACGCGAATTTGCGTCAAGGGAGGGGCTTCTGCCACTCGTCAGCGGGAAAGTAGTTGTAAAATAGGTGAATGAGCTCAATTTGCCAGCTTTAGCTTGCTTGTAGTCTCAATATGTATGTATATGTAGGTCAAATTGAGTAAAGAGCGTTTTTTAAAACTAACCAGATTGTCCGACCTCTTCACTCACTTTATTCCTAGCAAGATCCCTTTTATTCCTGTTTCTACAAAAGTCCAAAGATGTATCGTACAGCTCCGAGGAACCACAGACAGCAACGGTGATTTTGTCCGCCATTGTTGTTTCGGATTTCTGCCTCCGTCACTACTAGAGCAAGCTCCTGATTGGTTACCGCGGCGCGGAATTCCGCCGAAGTTCAGATTTTTGAACTCGCGCGAATGGCGTGGCAATCGCTTGAAACGCTCAATGCGCGCCGCGCCATTCGCGCGTTTCGCGCCGCAGGATGGCTATTCGCGTCTTTGCATTGACTTAACATGTAAATCACTCGCGCTTGCCGCTTCATTCGCGTCCGGTGTGAACGCACCTTGACACAGGCTGCTCCACACAGCAACAGAGAAGACTCGGCTGGGTGAAAAAATACTTCACTGCGTCACTATTTTTGATGAATATATTTCTGTACCTTAACTGGGTTTATAACTTTTTATAACTTTGGGAAGCAGAGTTTGATCGGGAGATTATTCTATTAGAGGCCGTTCAAATGCGCGCTAAAGTTCGTCGTTATTTCAAATGTAGACACGCGCGGTATGCGCGCTCATAATTAAAGCAACGCTCACACGGTGCTACGCGCTCGTTTTCTCCAGGCGCGTCCGCGCCGCATCGAGATAAATAGTCTTTGGATAAATACATCTCAACTTTTCAGAATGCCACATGCGCACGCAGGTCATGTGTCAAGAACCAACAAATCAGCTTCACCCTTTCCCTTATACCATTGAAAAAACAGCCATGTTGGAGGAACAGCTGATCATATCTGTACATGAATAACCATTTTTAAAGACATTTAATAGCAGAGCTAATGCAAGCGATTTTTAATGCTGGAAATCCATTTATGCTTTGCTGAAACTTCCGAGTCGTCATTGAGTGATCAGGTCATGGTTGCTTAGCAACGGCAGACACCACGAGAAAGAAGTTCTTTCAGAAGAAGAACATTTTTATTTTTATTTGAATTCTGTCTGTTCAGCATCCTCCAACAAGGACAGGTGGTGGTGGGGTTCATAATGTTCATAATGGTATTTTATTAGTTGGTTTAACCAATGATGAGGTAATGGCTGTCATGTTATTTTTTTTTTTTAATGACGTTCCTTGTTACATATTCAAAAACATCAACCAATATTGCATATCCATAATTATTATAATGGATATAATTGAAGAATACTTACACTATAACGTAAATTAAAAGTTTAGCGCACAAAAAAAACAGGATTTTTACACCTATTTTGAATTTTACTCGAATACAAATACAAATACTTTTCCCCCCTCAACAAATACAAATACAGATACAAATACCGACTGCTTTGCACACCCCTAATATATATATATATATATATATATATATATATATATATATATTAGTACTAATATTTATAAAATGGGAAACTAGCCTAATCTTATTCGTAGTCTAGCATTTTGCATCTGCATAAAAGTAAATTATTTTTGACATGCAATGATACAAAATAAAACCAAACAAGATTTGTAATGAAGAAAAGAATATTTAGACAAATATGAGTGCTGTAACCCCACAGCACATCTCTTGCGCAATCCGCAGCCTGCACGCGCAGAACACGCAAAATCTTACTTTCTGCATGAATGCGTCGCAGATGGCTACACAAATTATTTGAAATACATAATGTTTAAATAAGTTAATACTAAGAATGAAAATTATATTTCATTTCAAATAGTTTTGAGACATTTCAAGGTTTGCTTTTGCACAAAATAAATAATTCTTACTTTTGCATAATTAGCCCAAAGTGCTAGAAATAAATGGTTTTAATATTAGAAGTGAATATTGGGTTTAATGTTACAGAAATATTATATATATATATTGTTTAGGCTAATTCCATATTATTGTTAAAATCTTAATGTATGATGTCACTTGAAGGCAGTGTTAGTATTTGTCATGTGATCTCAACACTTCTGTCGAATGTCTCAATATTTCTACACCTGTGTGACATTATTCATATTCATTTCAGCTTTAAGAATGAAAACCAACCTGTTTGTTCCTCAGTATCTTCATGTTTGACTCTGAATGCTTCAATCTTCATGTCTTCATTCTCCTCCTTAATAAACACCATCTTTGTTTGTTCCTCAGTATCTTCATGTTTGACTCTGAATGTTTCTTCAATCTTCATGTCTTCACTCTCCTCTTTAATAAACGCCATCTTTATAATAGAGTCATGTAGATCTCAGTTGCTCCACAACTTTCTCTCTGTTTGAACACTTTGTCCTGTTTAAGATGCGAACAATTAACAGAAAGAAAATCAATGCAAACTAAATCTCTGGGTGCATCTCACACATCAGCTCCATAGTTCACTGGCAAGGGAAGCGGTCAGAGTGAGAGTTAATGGCCTGATTGCTCAAAACACTGAAATTTTACCAATAAATACTAACTGAACACAGGAAATAAAAGAACAGAAATTACAGGCAATTACAATTTACTTATAATTAAGATTAGGTATTTAGTGATAATATTGCGTTTAATTTATTACATTTAGAAACAGAAAATTGCTTTTGTTTGTAGAAGTTCATTAGACATGAGTTTGTTGTTGTCGTTGTATTTGCAGTGTTTTGAGCAGCAGATGTCGTCAGTGAGCGCTGATTCATCGATTCGAAAACGATTCATCATTTGTGAAGCAATTGATTCAGTTGAACTGGAGTTTTGAAAAGATCTGTGTTTATCATCTGATTCACTATAAACGGACCGAAATGACACACACCTCTTCTGTGACTCGTGTAACAAAATGATCAATTACCTTTACAACGTTGGTAAAAACTATAAAGTAGACTGACCGCGTTGTATCAATTTAATCACTTTAAATGATTAAAACCACAAACCTTTCTTCAGCTCAAACAGACGCAGGAGCGTGGCGCAGGTCTGTGACGTCACAGCACCGGCTAAAAATAAAAGTCCTCGTTTCTCAATACCAAGTTCACAAAGTCGGAACTTTTCTTGCAAGTTCACAGAACAGGAGCACACAAGTCCGGTAATCCTGCAATTGGAACAGCAGCATACTAGATAGCGTCGCTCAACATGCTTACTAAAATTAACTTAACTGTATGTTTTTATTTTTTTATTTTATTGTATTAATCATGTTACCTTGTACCTAATATGATATTAAACAACTGCCTCTTCTGTGGTTCAGGGATCATTTCACTACTCTGATTATATTTACATCGTTTTAAAATAAAATAAAATAAAATGTGAAACAACGGTCTGGTTTATATATATATATATATATATATATATATATATATATATATATTTTAAATAGCGGAAAAAAACGTTGGGAAGTTGATGGATGTTGTGAGGAAAAAATAGACACTAGACAAAAGAAAAGTGAAACAAGTAAATTAATTAATGAATTAATCAATCAAATGGTTTGACAGTCTGAGTTTGGGATTGCCATTGCAGTTGGTATACTTTACCGAGATGCTGAAGAGGAGGCTGCCGAACTGAAGAGAAGAGTACTTCAAAGAAGAGCCAGGATGCAGAAAAGACGTGCCTTATTCGCATGTCTCTCTAGCTTTGTACCTTTGTCTAATTATTGTTTCTTCATTATTTCATATATCTAAATAAGAAGTAATAATGTTTGAAAATATTATATTCTTATTAAATAACATTTCTAAGAGGTATCTAATATATATATATATATATATATATATATATATATATATATATATATATATAAGATACCTCTTAGATGTTCAAACAGTGAATTTACACTGTTAAAGTGACTGACAACAAATATTCTTATTTATTATATATATAAGTTTGAACATTAACACTGCACATAAATGTAAGTAACTGAAATAATGATTAAATTAAAATGTGTTGTGCTTAAAAGTTAAATACTGTACTGTAGTTAAATGTAAACAAGTTTTACTCAAGTAAAGATCAAGGTTTTAAGCCTAGTCCTAGACTCAAATGTAAATATGAGCTGTTTCAGCTGAAAGAAAAAATATATCAGTGCCTTTTTTTTCTCAAGATGCATACCAGTAAAACATTTTTTTTCTAAGCATATCTATAAAAAAAAAAAAACATGAATGTTCTAACTGAACTATGAACTAATCCAGGCTTAGTCCACGCCCTTTCTGTGAAACCAGGCCATAGTGTTTCAACATTAATTTATTTTCAATTTAGTGATACCTCTGCATACCAATAGCCGGAGTACCACTAGTGGTACTTATCCAGACTGATATAGAATACAACTTTTAGACTCTGGGACACCATTGTGCTAGGGCTTATCAATAAATGAATGAAACTGAAATAAAAATGTAAGCAAAATACCTCAACAGATGAAATGTTAGAGGAAAATTTTATTCTGTCAGACTTTAATTAATTTCAGACAATGTTTAAAATACAAGTGATTAAATATTAAATAAATATAGAAATAAATACATTAAATATAATAAAACATTTTTAAAAGAAAAAAATATATATAATAAATACACAAAAAAGCAACAGTAAAAACATTCTTAATTTATATATTATCTGTATATTTTCACAGGAACAAAGTCCCACACAAAGGTATTCACAAGTCAATGACCAAGTACCTATCCTGGTTAAGTTTTTTTCTAGAGAGGATTTAAAACCAGCCTTCAGGCTCTCCAGGAACAGCATCAACATGCTAATCCGGATGCTGCCCTGTCAAAAAGACCATGGATGGAGCCATGAAATTGAAGTGCTGGTAACAGTTTATTGGCTGGCCTGTGCAGCGTCCTACAGGGTCACTTCAGACACCTTCAGCTCGCCACGTGCAACAGTCTGTAGGACTGTTCACAATGTTGTGGAGGAGATGATGACAATCCTCCACAAATTTATTCACTTCCCAAAGGCAGAAGAGATGGAGGAGGTGGGGGCCAGCTTTGCTCGCCTTGCTGGCCACGAGGCATTTCGCTGTGTCGCTGGTGCCATCGACGGGTGCCACGTCACGATTCTTCCTCCTGCAGAGCCACAAAAAAAGTGTTATATAAACAGAAAGCTTTTTCCTTCCATCATTCTTTAGGGCACCTGTGATGCCAAGGGTGCATTTATAGATGTGTACATTGGCAATCCAGGATCTGTTCATGATGCCCTTGTCCTGCGCAGATCACCCATGTATCAGCAGGCTCTGTATCCACCAGCTGGACACTGTCTCTTAGGAGACGGTGGATACCCATGCCTGCAGCGCCCCATTGCAATTATGACCCTGTACCGCCAGCCTGTCGCAGGTATGATGACTCATTTTGTCTCAGACACACACACACACACACACACACACACACACACACAAACATAATATACCAAAGATTGTTACTATTTTAACTTTGTAATACACCACACCTTTTCTACACAATATCTGATTAACAGGCCAGGTTGAAGCCCGATACAACAGACATCACGCTCTGGCTAGAAACATAATTGAGGCGACTCCTTCGGGCAGAGGCGATTCTAGGGTCTATTGGGGCCCCAAGCAAAAACTCCCAGGGGGCCCTTCTCACAAGTATTCTTCATTATTATATCACAAATAATCCGACACCAATGATAAATGTATGAAATCACAACTTGTATTATATGGAATGTTCACATATAGCATACATCACACACACAACACACCTTACAATAATATAAAATAACATAAAAAAATTGTAATTTTGGGAATATATATGAAAATAATAAAAAAATAAATAAACAGGGCAAACAAATACAATACTGTAAATAACTTAAGCAATATAAACATAGCACAAAATATAATCTGTATAAGTGAAAAAGTTGAGGTATCAAAGTCACAATAAAATACTAAACAAATGACTAATAACAAACACTATAACAAAATATAATCTGAAGAAGTAAAAAAGTTGAGGTAGCAAAGTCACATGAAAAATTGGAATTTTGGGAATATAGGAAAACAATAAAAAAACAAAAATAACATCTAGAGAAATATATACTATAAATCTTCAGCACACCACTTTCACAACTGTCTTAAAATTGGCGCTTGCGGGCCTTTGCTAGTGCAAATGCTGAGACAAGATCGTCTAGATCTAAAGATCTTCGCACACTGCGTTCAATTGAAATTAGAGACAGTCCTGCAAGTCTCTCCTGACACATTGTTGATCGAAGATAGGTTTTGATCAGTTTTAATGAAGAGAAACTTCTCTCTCCAGAAGCAACTGTGACTGGGAGAGTCAGCAGAAGACGGAGTGAAATGCTGAGGTTCCCATAGAGATCGAGAAGCTGTTCTTTGTAGATGTAATTTAGCATCTCTCTTGGGGAGGCAGATACATCATCAGGAAAGGCATGAACAGCAGCCCTGATTTCTAAAACCAAATCTTCTGAGTCAATGTCATGCAGAGTTTTTTCGAGCGTCTTGCAACAGCTTTCAAGTTTGCCACTCCGAATAGTCTGCAACATGTTTTCTTTGGAGAATAGAAAACCATAAAGGTCATAAACATCCTCCATCCTTGTGAATCTTTCATTCAAGCTGGCGAGGGCTGTGTCCACTAGGGGCAGAAAAAACTCTGTTAAAGTGTTCATCTGGAGTGGACTGAGTTTCTTCTGTGCCCTCATAGAGGAACTGCCTGGTCGTTTTACGTTTTCTTTTTTCAGGGAATGTCATTTCAATGTCCAGGTTTTCTGCTATCTCTCTTGCGTCAGTCTGAGAGGCAGCAAGTCCATTTGCCCTGAAATCCTCCAGATACCCTCTTACTGTGCTCACTTCTCTTTTCAGTGTTTCAAGAGAAACAGTAGGGCTCTGGAGAATTTTGCTGACGTGGTTGATCTGGTACAGTATGTTCTACCAGATTACAGTGCATAGTACAAAACTCCATGTTGTGAGTTCATGCTTAATGCTGGTTGCAGTGGACATGGTCTCTGGATCCTTCTTTTGCAGTGAGAGGGTTTGGAGAGCTGACAAAGCCTGGATGATTTCTGGCAGATGGTAACGCACTACTTTTACACTGTCAATCCTGGCCTCCCATCTGGTCACTGACAAAGATTTTACCGTCAATTGTTTCACATGTTCCTGTAGAACTGCCCAGCGTTGCACAGAGGAGCTAAAAATGTTGTACAGTCTCTGGAGAATCCCAAAGAAAGAGATGGAGACTACTGAGGATTTTGCAGCATCTGCAACCACCAGATTCAGAGTGTGACTACTGCATGAGACACACAGCGCCTTCTCATTCATGCTCAATATTCTTGCTTGCACCCCCTGCTTGTGTCCCATCATATTGCTCCCATTATCGTAGGATTGTCCACGACAGTCTGCAATGTTCAAGCTGAATTTCTCCAGCTTCTCCAGTAGTGTGTCACACAGACCTTTCCCGGTGGTTTCTTGAACATCAACAAATCCAACGAAATGTTCAGAAATAGATGCACCAACAGATGGCTCACAGTTCACCACTCTCAAGACAATAGAAAGTTGCTCAGTGTGGCTTATATCAGGGGTACAGTCCATTATGACAGAATAGTACTTAGCTTTTTTCACCCTTTGGACTATATCAGCAATTATTTTGTCACCAATTAGGGCAATAATTTCATTTTGTATTTGACTGCTGAGGTAGTGCACCTTTGTTTCTTCATTTTGAATCCTCCTCAAATGTTCATTCATGACTGGGTCGAATTGTGCCATTAATTCGACCTGTGACAAGAAATTGCCATTATGTGGGTCATACAGCACATTTGTCTGCCCTCTTAAAGCGAGGTTCCTCTCAGCTAGGTGGCATATTATGGCAATCACTCGTTGTATGACACCTCTCCAGTGCTGCATCTCAAGGTGCATCAAATCTTTGTTAATTTGATCAATGGCTGTTTTAGTTTTGAGCCTCATCTGGAGTTCGTGCCAACTTGTCATGCAGGTAATGTGTGTTTTGGAATATTCATGTTGCTTTAAATGTCCAGCCAGATTCTTCCAGTTCCTGAAACCTCCTTTTGTAAGTGCATTGTCCTGGTTTCCAAATATTTTGCAGGCAAAACAGAAGACAGAGTCTGAACTGAATGAATAAAGAAGCCACGACCGGTTTATCTTCTCCCCATTCTTCATCACTATTTCGTAGTTTTCTTTCGTGAATCTACGTGGATTTTTTTCTTCATTTTGAGGGAAAACAGCATCTTTCACCTGTATAGGCCCTTTGGTGACTAATGTGCACACTTCGTTATGGCTTAAATTATTTGGCCATTTGGCAGGGTCATCTGACAATAACCCTGTGGTAGTAGCAGGTGACATGTCGAGATGAGGGGCAGGAGTGGCAGTGTCACTGGAGGAGATCATTTCTGAAACTGATATGACAAAAAAAGGGTAGACATTGTCATAAAGAATCCTTACAGGACATGGTATGTTATTAATTAAGTGAGATTAACAAATTCACTAAACTCACAGTCATCAGTGTCAGGACTTAGACCCTGTGTCAAATGTGCCTCTGTTGTCTCTTCTTGCTCTTGACATTCACCAAGTGGAGTGGCCACAATCATACTGGAGGTTGAGGTTGATGGAGCTGAAATGATATATAACAATAGGGTATATCTTGAATACACTTTTCAGAACATTTCACATAATATCAATTGAATTGAAATATATTTAACTCACCATCATCAGTAGCTGCCACATATTGTGCCTCTGGTGTCTCTACTGTACCTCCTCTTGACGATCAACAGGTGCAGTGGCTCTCCCACTGGATGTACATGTCGATGGAGCTGCGTTGACAAAAAACAAAATTATGTATATTGTCATAAAGAATGTTTACAGGGCATTTTATTATTAGTTATTAATCGAAGTGGAACACAGGACTTACCGTTTTCATCTTCGTCAGTATTTGGTGGCTGTGTTGTTTTCATGAATTTAAGTAATGATTCTGAAGAAATATGAGAGAAATATTTAAAATTATTCTTCATGGCCATAACTTTATTCAATCAATAATAATTGCTATCATAGCATTCATAGTCTAATGCAAGCTATTAACTCTTAAATAACATTTTTTAACATTACCTTCAACAAACATGATGTCCACAAAGCATAATAGCTACTGCATTAGAAGAAGCTATACATTTTAAAGAAAAAAATACAGTATATAAATAACTGATAAGGGGCTTCAATACTGATATATTACCAATTAATCTATATCAATACTGATAATAACAAAAACTGACTAATAACATAGTTAGCTATGTTAATAATGTTAATAGTTAGCTCACTTATTTCTATTAACGTTACCCTGGTAGCCAGCAAGTATATGGAGTGCTACTGCTTACCAGAGTATGTGAGCGGAGTGGAGCGGCAACAATTTCCCCTCCGTTAAACAGATTTCTGATAATTCGTAATCGGATAGTACCATTACATTTGTTTTAATGCATTATTGTCACAGCGATTGCGTGTGAATAAGTGCTGCACATGTTTAAATGAGGCTTTCACCTGAATATATTCAGTATCTAGAAGGAACAAACTAAATCCTTGTGAACTATAATTTACCGCTCATGTCCATTCACATTATTTCTGATTTGAGTGATCCATCTCTATCAAGCTAAATATGTTTAACATGTGAATGCCTGCTTATTATGCAGTTATATTACGGACCGTTGGCATGAATTGTACTTATGATGGAGCGGTGGTGGAGCGCACTTGGAGCGAGTGAAAACCACGACGCTCCGACTTTTCAAAAATCCGCTCCTCCCTCCATTCAAAATCACACCGCTCCACTCCGCGCTCCGCTCGCACTCCGCTCCGCTCACATACTCTGCTGCTTACTGCAGCTACTTTTTTTTTTTGGTAACTTGCTGACCATAACCGTGTCCACTGCCCCACTACCTGGGCACGAGTCTACATTTACTAAATAGCAAAACTGTTAAGTAACAAACATGCTAATTATACAGTTATTACGTTTCAAACTTAACGTTAGACTAACCTATCGGCTAACATCCCCGTTGCCATGAGCTAATGTATTAGGCTAACGTCGTTAGCGTCAGCTACCATCAGTAAGGCTAACGTCAGGCAGCGGCCTAACTTACATCAGGCGTTAACTTCATGTCAGTTTAAAAATAACATTTGCTCAATAACGGCAGTAACTAACTGTTAATACAATGCGTACAACATTATCTGCTGCTCCACTTACCACTTTCTTTTTTCTTCGTCTTCTTTCTTTTTCTTCCTTTTCTCGCTGCCGGAAAGATAGCTCCTCTTCATTTTTCTTCAGTTTACGAAAACACTACTTTGCGGCGCATCAAACTGGTTAACGTAAGGTGGGATCATGGCATTGATTGACATGGGGCCCCCTTAGGGAGGTCGCCTTGGCATTGACATTGCTGTCATTGCAAATCGCCCGCTGTGGAATAGGGGGGAGGAGGGGCATGCGGTCACTGCGGTTTTGACTGTGAGGTGCGTTTCTCGGGGGCCCCCTGCCGGCTCGGGGCCCCAAGCAGTTGCCTGCCTTGCCTGTTGACAAACGGCGGCCCTGCCTTCGGGATGTTAAAGACACGCTGGCGTGCCATTTTCTTGAGAGCCTTGGAGATCAGGCCACTGTTTGCCCCAAAGGTGATTGCTGCCTGCTGCATCCTCCACAACATTTGCATGATAGGAGGTGATCTCCTGGATGAGGAAAGCCATGGACAAGACGGCAGCGAGGATGACGTGGAGAACGAACCAGTGGATGACAGGGACCAATCAGGAAATCATCTCCGAGGACGTCTTGCAGCTCAGCTATCTTCTCCTGAGGGACTGCCTGCTTGTCTGAATGAACATGACAACATATAGACAGTAGCCCTTTCCAGATGTTGCCATGTTTCCTAAAAGATAAACAAACATAGTGTACACATTAGGTCAAATATAAAACATTTTTATAAAGATAGGTATGAATATATATATATATATATATATATATATATATATATATATATATATATATATATATATATATATATATATATATATATATAAATTATGTTGGTATGTTCTTCTTGAGGTTTAAACTGCATGACTGTAATAGTAAACAACTGCAATAAAAAATGCTATATCATTTGTGTTTTGTTGTAAATATAAATAATACAGTTGCTACATGAATAAATTGCCTAGATAGAATACAAAACATTTATTCATTTTTTATTTAAAGCAGATTCATTTATTTAAGACATTTAACTAAAACATATTTTTTTTAGAATTTGTTGACAAGTTTTTCAAAAAGAGACAGGTGTCTCTCTGCTCTGGCTGTTGCTGCCCTTGAGGTGGTTTTCCCCTCGCTGCTTTGAAAGATCACATAAGTCTTGGGGTTTTGAAGCCAGAAGATAAGACTTTATTAACAAAGTAACAAAGAATGAGAAACCCTGCAGGCGAATCTATCGGGTCTCTATTGGTGTCCTCTTTTATATATTTTTCTTGAAGGCGTGTTCTGTACATTTCATACATATGGTTAATGTTCTCATTTTTGGCCGTGCCTCCAGTTTACTTGTCTGGTTAATGTTCCCATTTTTGGCTGTGCCTCCAGTTTACTTGTCATTAGCCATTTACGTTAAGGTCAAACCAGGAATGTGCAGCTTAGTTAAGGTGGAGGCCCCCC